>NC_133776.1:29687570-29718533 GCF_003597395.2 Chelonoidis abingdonii
CCGTCCACACGAACCCTAATCCGAGTTATCACTATCGATTTTAGCGCTACTCCTCTCGTTTGGGAGGAGTTCCGAAATCGATTTAAGGAGGCGGTTAACTCGATATTAAGGACGACGTCGTGTGAACGGATACAGCGTTAAATCGGTATATCAGCCATTAAACCGATTTAAAGTCGCAGTGTAGACCTGGCCATAGACTTTAAAGCCAGAAGGGACAATTGTGATCATCTAGTCTGACCTCCTGCACATTTACAGGCCACAAACTCGCACCCTCCTAATCCTGTAATAGACTCATAACCTCTGTCTGAGGCACTGAAGACTTCCAGTTACAGAGAATCTACCATTTATTAGTGCATATTGGCAAGTGACCCAGGCCCCATGTTCCTACTCAAGGTTCCCCTGTTTGTGGATCCCAGGATTACATTAGCTTTTTGGTCACAGCATCACACTAGGAACTCATGTTCAGCTGAATATCCACATGACTCAGAGTTACTGTTTCCCAGGATAGTCCTCCATCCTGTCAGCGTGGCCATCATTCTTTGTGCTCAGATGTATACATTTACATTTAGCTGTATTAAAACATCTATTGTTTGCATGAATCCAGTTTACCAAGCAATCAAGATTGCTCTGTGTCAGTGACCTGTCCTCTTCATTATTTACCACTCCTTCAACTTTTGTGTCATCTGCAAATGTTATCTTGATTTTTGTTTTCTTCTAGGTCATTGGTAATGGTTTTAAATAGCATAGGGCCAAGAACCCCTGTGGGACCCCACTGGAAACAGACTTGTTTGAAGACAATACTCCATTTACAGTTACTTCGAGACTTATCAGTCAGCCAGTTTTTAATCTGTTTAACGTGTGCTATGTTAATTTTAGATCATTCTAGTTTTTTAAACAAAATGTTGTGCAGCACCATGTCAAAGTATATGATGTCAGTGCTGTTACCTATATCAACCAAACTTGTAATCTCATTAAAAAAAAAAATCAAGCTAGCTTGATAAGGTCTGTTTTCCATAAACCCATGTTTCTTTGCATTAATTACATACTTTCCTTTTATTTCCTTATTAGTTGAGTCCTGTATCAGCTGCTCCACTACCTTGCCCCAGATCGATGTCAAGCTGACAGGTCTATAATTACCTGGGTCATCCTGTTTACCCTTTTCAAAAACTGGGACAACATTAGCTGTCTTCCAGACATCTGCAGTTCTCCAAGACTTATTAAAAATCAATATTAATGGTACAGTCAGCTCCTCTGCCAGCTCTTTTAAAAACTCTTGTATGCAAGTTCTCTGGTCCTGCTGATTTAAAAATGTCTGACTTCAGTAGCTTCCATTTAACATCCTCCAGAGATATAAGTGGACTAGAAAGTGTTATCACATATGATGAGACTACATCATCTGATTTCCCCCCCCCCCAAATATTTTTGAATACCTCTGCCTCTTCTGCATTATTATTGATACTTTTATCATATCCATCTAGCAATAGACCAGTACCATTATCAGGATTCTTTTTGTTCCTAGTATTTAAAAAAACTCCCTTTTATTGTCCTTAACTCTGCTGGCTGTAGATGTCTCCTTGTGTCCCTTGAGCTTCTCTTATCAATTTTCTACAATTCCTAACTTCTGATTTATATTCCTTTCTGTCAACTTCCCTTTTCTTCCATCTGTTATATTATTTTTACAGCTTCCTTCATTTCATACCTAAACCAGGTTCATTGTTTAACCAGCACAGCCTTCTTCCTTAGTGGTGGGATTATGGCTTTTGAAGTAAATAGTATGGTGTTCTTAAATGATTCCCAATTATCATTTACATTTTTGTGATTAAATTCTTCCTCCCAGCTAATTTGGTTTATAATTGTTTTCAGCTGTGTGAAATTGATGCTATTAAAGCATCATGTATATATTACTGGGGCTGGACTTTATTCTACTTGCACATTACAAATATCAAGTCATGATCACTTGTACCTAAGCTACCATTAGTTTTTAAATCTATGATCTTCATCTTTTAATACAAGGTCTCATGTAGAACTACCCCATGTTGTTTGCAACACATTTGAGTTAGGAAATTGTCATCTATAATGTTTAGAAATTCCAAGGATGTTTGTTTAATAATGGCAACATTAGAGCTCTAGCATATGTCACTCAAACTGAAGTCCCCCATGATAAGCTTCCCCCTCCCCTCCTGACACACTCATATTCTCAATAGTGTGTAAGGAAGCAGTTATCCTGTTCCTCAGTGGGACCTCGTGGTCTGTAGCAGGCAGCATCTAGTATGCCATCTTGTGCTTTAACTGTTAGGACACTAATCCATAAGCATTCAAGTTCATTTTCTTCTAAGTTATCTGTGACTCAGAAACAGGTAATGTTGTTTTTGACAGAGTGTTACTCCCTTCCTGTTTTGCACACTTGATCCTTACTAAATAGATTATATAACCATTTTTTAAAAATCCAGTGGTGTGAATCATCCCACGAGGTTTCAGTAATTCCAGCTAGATTGAATGTATACTTGTAAATGAGCAATTCCAGTTTCTCTTGTTTGTTACTCAGGCACCTAGCATTGGTGTTCAGGCAATTCAAGAATTTCTTGTTTTCATGTCCTTTGGTTCCTTGAATAATTCTGTTCTCAACACCTCCATTTTTGTGCTGAGTGCTCATATTTTCCCTCTTTTTACCCTCCCCTTTTGCTATTAGTTTAACACCCTCCTGACTATTCTAGCCATCCTGTCACCAAGGACACTGGTCTCCCTCCTCCTGAGGTGGAGGCCATCTAAACTATACAGCCTCCTTTCCATATAGAAGGTGGACCAATGTTCCACAAAACCAAAGCCTTGCACCCTATACCACTTACTTAGCCAACAGTTCACTTGTAGAATCTTCTGCCATGTGTCTCCCTTTGCTCATGAGACAGGAAAGATCTCAGAGAAGCTTGCCTGGATATTCTTCTTGTCCAGCACGCTGAAAGGTGATACAATACTGTTCGTCATTATTACTTGTTTATGGTCTTTCATCCACTTTTCAATCCATATGACTGTTTTATCCATCCCACCCTGAATTAATTTTCAGAAATGGAGGCATGTCTGTATTAGGGTTTTGACTCCAAAATTCCCACAATTTTTACAGTGGGAGCAAAGCTAAGGGCACTCAGAGGGCCATTGGGCTTTGAAACACTGTAATCTAATACTACAGAGTGCGTCTATGCAACTTGGCACTCAGAAAGATCTGTCTACAGAACAGGCTGGCACCTTGTCTACAATTGCATTCCTTCAATTGCTGCCACTGATGAAGATGAAGTGGTAGCAGTGGTGGGAAACTTTTTAGTAAAATATTCCTAGTATACTTAAGGCCTAAGATATCATAAGACTATCAACTGCTTTAATAAAATCCAGATATATTACATCAACTGTTTTTCCTTTGTTCCACTAACTTTGTAACTCTACTAAAATCATCAAGCTTGTCTGACAGATTTGTTCTCTAGAAATCCATGTGGCTCATTGCTTACGGGTATGTTATCTTCTAGATGTTTTATTTGTAACAGTTCTACTTGACATTTACATAGCACTTACCTTATCTCTAAAATTGCTGTGCAAACTAATTTTTAATGACTTGTTTTACTATTTGTTCACATTAGTTTTTCTAAGAATCAAAGTTAGACTGGCCATGCAGCAATTTCCAAGTTTACTGCTTTTTTCTGATGATTTTTACCACTCTTTTTTCTTGCCTTTTTCCAGTTCTCTGATTTTCAAAACTTGTTTATTAAAATGGGGAGTTGGTTGGCCAACTCAGGCAATATATATCCAAAATGAGTTAAAGGAAGGAATAGACTTGTATATATTTAAATATTCCAAATATCTCCTATTTGTTCTTTATCAATTACTTGTCTTGCAGTACCTTTCCTCCTAATCCCTGGAGTTCAGCATTTTCACCTTCAGAGGAAGGCAGGCCCCTTATAAAGAAGCACAAGAGTTAGAATAAAAAACACTTTCAACGCAGTCAAACTGCTATCCCAAAATAGATGGGAAGCCTTTACAAAGGCTATATTTGGCAAAGTCATTGTCTGGATTAAAAGCACTGCATAGCAAATTTATTCCATATGTTTAGGCAAAGTGTGAGAATGGGTTTGGAATCTTGAGTCTTGTTCTTGGCTTTGCTGTTCATCTGCTGTGTGACTCTGAGCAAGTCACTTCACCTCTGTGCTTCAGTTTCTCCATCTGTAAAATGAGGATAATGATACTTGCCTTGCCTTTGAAAAGCACTCTGAATGTACAGAAGAAACATTCTATATAAGAGATAAATATTATTATTGGTGGTAGAAAAGCATGACTTGGTCTCACATAGGTCTTTGGATGATGATAAAGTAGTGAACGCCAGAGCTGAAACCATTTTATTAGCTACCACTCTTCTTTAAGTATAAAGCAAAACATGATATGAATGGGGATACAAAATGGCTGTGTCTTGCATTGGCTAAGTCAGAAAGAAGCTTCACACCTTACACCCCAAATTGAAGATAATGGGCAACAAACTTCAGAACTAAAGTTATAACTCAGGATTTCAAGTGTGCTGCCAAAATCTTCTATACTGTGGCAAGATAGACTTCATTAGAGGTGTCATAAACAGATAGTTAAGGGTTAATGCCTCTTTTACCTGTAAAGGGTTAAGAAGTTCACCTAGCCTAGCTGACACCTGACCAGAGGAACCAATGGGGGAACAAGATGTTTCAAAAGGAAGGAGGGAAGTTTTCCTTTGTTTAGAGTTTCAGTTTAGCCAGAGTGAAAAAGATCGAGGAACCAGCCTCTTATCAGAGTAGTAAGTTTTAGAAAGGGATAAATAGGTTTATGTTTATTTTCTTTATAACTTGTCTTGGTACCATTAAGGAAATTATCAAAAGTGGGTATTTGAGTATTATTTGTGTAACTAAATTTGTGCCCAGGGGAACCTCCTCTGTGTTTTGAATCTGTTGTCTGTGAACGTAGCTGGTATGCTAATCTCTCCCAGAGGGTTTTCTTTTACCTTTCTTTTCTTTAATTAAAAGCCTTTTTCTTAATACCTGATTGATTTTTTCCTTGTTTTAAAGATCCAAGGGAGCTAAATCTGGATCCACCAGGAGTCGGTGGGAGAAATGAGAGGGGATGGTTAATTTCTCCTTGTTTTAAGATCCAAGGGGTTTGGATCTGTGTTCACCAGGAAATTGGTGAGGTCTCTCAAGGCTACACAGGGGGAAAAGGTAGTGCTTGGGGGTGGTGGCAACGATACCAGATCTAAGCTGGTAATTAAGCTTAGAAGTGTCCATGCAGGTCCCCACATCTGTACCCTAAAGTTCAGAGTGGGGAAGGAACCTTGACAAGAGGTGTCTTGATTTTTTGCTCTTAAATCTAGCACAGAACTTAGAGACCAAGCAGTAACATCTATATAAAATCAGAAGTCATCAGGATCAGACAGCTTCCCAAACGTTCTTCTATTAAAAAAAAGTATTAATGATATATGGCAGCCTATAGATGAGATGTTGAACTATTTACTGCAGCAGACACTTTTGCTCAGACCCTGTAAATAGCAGGTTCCTCATCTAATTAACCTCAGTACAGACAATTAAATTCTCTTTAAAAATACAGATCTAAAGATTGTGGTCAGAATGCTAATTTCTTGCTTGCTTAAGTCCTTTTGGAGAAGGGTGTTCTTGATCTGCATAGCAGAAAGTATGAATGAGATGAAATATTAGCTCAAAATTCCCTATACAGAGAGTAAATGGAGTTCAGTGAAATGCATCAACACATTTCTTATGTGGAACAAAATATATTCCACATTTTTATGTCCAACATTCCTAGGGATGTGGCCAGTACAATTTCTTATGTATACCTCTGGCCCTTAAAGTACTCAAAACAGTTTTGAAAAGAGGTTTGTATTCATAGTACTGTTTCTCCTGTTAGGTATTGCTTTCAAGCTTCAGTAGCACTAAAAAGAAATGAAAGAACAGTTTTTAAGCTGTGTTAATATTGCTGAGACCAGCTGCCTAAGTTACAAGATATGACTGGAACAAGTATTTGGGAGCTGAAACTTTACTTATGAAAATTCCTGATGAGTGCGAAAGAGTCAAAGGTCAGTCCTATGGAAGGAAAATGCATAAAAATTCTGGGCTTGACTGAAGTCAATGAGCTATGTTGTCCTATGTCATCTGAGGATCTGGTCTCTAAACTAAGTACTCTAAACTAAGGTTTAACCTAATACCTCATGCTTTCTTTTTTGGTTGTAGATTTAGAATAAGCATTACACTTATATGTACACTACAAGTTTATTTTCTGTTTACAACCATACAAAATCATTCTTCCATATCTGCATAGGGAAAACTTGTTTAGATGCACATGTGTGACTCTCAGTGAGCAGGAACCTGCCTGGGTCCAGTTTGTCCCCCATGGTTTATTGTCAGAAAAACCCTAGAGACAGTATGTTGGATAGATGAGACACCACTGAGATTTCACCACTGAACTAAGGTGAAGGTAGCCTTTGACTGAGTACACACTTTAAGTAGCACCCAGAGAATTTCTTGAAATGGGAAATTATCTATCTAGAGCTCTCAAAAATGCTTCTGAATAGCAGATTATTTGCTTTAGAGTGAACCAAATTGCACCAAATAAAATGTTTTCAATATATTGTTGAGGGGGAGGATCCCATTACTAACAGGAATTCACAACCCCAGGTACTTGGTGGCATTTATTTTTTTCATCCCATTGGTGCACTGAGGTCAGCTTTCCCCATAACACATCAGCTCAGGCCACAGGTGGCTTAAATGATCTTCTAGGATTAACATGCCAGAGACCATATGCCGTGTAGGTGGAATAAAGGACATATCTTTGTCTCTGTTTTTAGTAGACCTGCAGTGTGCTAGATGCTTTCAAAACAAAAAAGAAGGAACGGGTCATACCTCAAATAGCTCACGTGGGTTGTTTCGATAAGTCAAGTCACAAGCTTTAGCTAGGTTGATGCACACTGTATAAAGACCATGACTTTGCTTCTAGCATGCTTCCTGAAACTGATGGGCTTTGAAGAGCACATCTATAGTGCCCCATCCAGATTGAAATCCACATTGAGACAAGATAGACATTTTGTCTAGTCAATATGACATGAGCAAAATTTTTCCCAGCAACAGAGAGTAGGGAAATGCTGCAGGATTCTCACTGTTTGCCTTATTACCCTTATGTTTATAGAGGTGGGCAATGTTGGCAACCTTGAAATCCTGTGGCACTGATTCTTTCTGACAGATAAGTAGGAAAAGCCATGTGAGATGTCTTGTAATGTGGTAGCCATCCTGCTTATAGACCTCTGCTGGAACGCCATCTGGTCCTGGTGCTTTTCCTTGCGACATTTACTTCTTTGCTGTTATGGTCCTTATATGGTGTTCAAAGACTTAACTAAAACTTTTGACTCAGTAAATAATGAGGGACTCAGGAAACTTTTGTTCATCTTTGGATGCCTTGTCATTTCTGTTATCTGGCCCTTCCATGATGGGAGGATAGCCACAGTGCTGGAAAAAGGAGAGAGATCTGACCCCTTTCTGGTCACTCATCCAAACAAACAAGATTGTGTGCTGGCTCTCACACACTTCTCCATCTTTTTTTTTTTTTTTTTTGGCTATACTTATGGATGCATATCATGACTTCAACAGAGAATATCCAGTTTCCACACAGATGGAGAAGTTATTTAATCTGCAGTGCTTCCATGCTCACACAGAAGTGGCATACTTACTGAGTCAGGAGCTTTTATTTTCTGATGACTGTGAACTGGTTGCTCACTTGATTGACATTCACTTTATAAGTGATCACTTTGCTCATGCAGTTAAATCACAATCAGCCTAAAGAAAACTGAAATATTGTACCTACCTGTGCTGGAGGATGCTAATGTCTATCCAATTAGCAAGATCAAGAGTGCTCCTCAAATCCTTGGAGAAGTTTTTGCTCCTACAGTGTATGCGGTCACAGAATGCCACAGTTGATTGAGATTACCCCTCGCATAGCCAAGGCCAGTTCTGCATTTGGAATGTTGTCATGCTGCCTATGGCATGATAGAGGAGTCAAAATAAGTACCTTGCTAAATGTCTATCAGGAAGTCCTACTTACAATGCTTCTATATGATTGTGAGATATGGAAACATGCAGTCACCTTAGGAAACTTGATTAGTTCCATATGTGTTGTCCTCAGTTTGTTTGTGGGGTCAAAGGTGGTACAAGATTCCCAGTATCTAAGTTCTTCATTGCTGTTGGATGTCTGGCTTTCAAAGCATGCTCATAAAAGCTCAGCTGTGTTGATCTGCGCATCTTAGTCATATGACTGACTCAAGAGTACCCAAGACCATTTAGGGTGATCAGATGAGAGATGTGAAATATCAGGATGGGGGGTGTGTGTGTGTGCCGGCAAAACAAAAACAAAACCCAAGAGCCAGCGGTGAAGGGAAAAAACAAAAACAAAACAGACAACCCTCCCTGCAGAGCCGCTGGAGCATAGGAAAAATTGGTGGGGGCTGAGCACCCATCGGCAGCTCCACACCGCGCCCCCCTGCACCAGCTCGCCTTCACTCTGCCTCCACCTCCCCTGAGCTGGCTGCTGCGTCCTGTTTCTCCCCCCTCCCTCCAGCGCTTGCATTAATCAGCTGTATGGCGGTGCAAGCCTGGGAGGGAGGGGTGAGGAGGAGGAATGTGATGTGTATGGGGAAGAGGTGAGACCAGAGTGGGGATTTGGGAAGGGATCCAATAGGGCACTGAGGGGGCGGGGTTGGAGGCAGGTTAGGTCTGGGATTTGGGGAGGGATCCAATGGGGGAGGCAGGGGCGGAGTCGGGGCAGAGCAGGGTGGAGTTAGGGTGGAGGGGCGCGAGCCTCTTCCGCCTGTATGCCTGAGGGCAAAATATCAGGACAATTCAGTCGGGACAGAGGACAAACAAGTAAATATCAGGACAGTCCCGATAAAATCAGGAAGTCTAGTCACCCTAAGACAGATTTTATGGTCAGCTGAGCAAAGCATCTGTCCTTATTGCCAGTCCAATGATATAAAGACACTGCTGTCAGCCTGCCGTGCTTTCATGTTTGACCCCAGCAACTGGGAAGCAACAGTCCATGACAGAGCAAGGTGGCAGCAAATTTGTCATGTCATCATTAATCACTTTGAAACAAAGCACATTAATATCTCATGAAAAACGTAAACAGTGCAAAGCCTGCAATGTTCATGGACAATCTTGTCTGCCCTGCATGTAACCATGTTTACGGTTCTATCATTAGTCTGGCTGTGTGTATGTTGAAGACATCTCAGTGTGCTGTGATTGTCAGATAATGGGATAGAAAACAAAACTGAAAATAACATAATTATATAAATCCATGATGTGCCTTGACTTGGAATAATATGCTCCACACTGACCACACATCTCAAATATTAGAACTAGAGGGGGTTTAGAGATGGGCGATAAAAAATATTAGGTTGAAAAGATTAATACTGTTTCGTATAGAGAGAGTCATTATTTTGTATAACATAAGAAAGAGATCTTGGAGTCATTGTGGATAGTTCTCTGAAACCATCCACTCAATGTGCAGCTGCAGTCAAAAATGTGAACAGAATGTTGGGAATCATCAAGAAAGTGATAGATAATAAGACAGAAAATATCATATTGCCTCTATATAAATCTGTTGTACGCCCACACCTTGAATACTGCTGGCAAATGTGGTTGCCCCATCTCAAAAGAGATACATTGGAATTGGAAAAGGTTCATAAAAGGGCAACAAAAATGATTAGGGGTATGGAACGGCTTCCGTATGAGGAGAGATTAATATGACTGGGACTTTTCAACGTGGAAAAGAGATGACTAAGTGGGGACATGATTGAGGTCTATAAAATCATGATAGATGTGGAAAAAATAAATAAGGAAGTGTTATTTACTCCTTCTCATAACACAAGAACTAGAGATCACCAAATGAAATTAATAGGCAGCAGGTTTAAAACAAACACAAGAAAGTGTTTTTTTTCATGCAGCACAGTGTCAGCCTCTGGAACTCCTTGCCAGAGGGTGTTGTGAAGGCCAATACTATAATGGGGTTCAAAAGGGAGCTAGATAGCCATTGATGGACCTATTTCCATGAATCTATTAGCCAAGATGGGCAGGAATGGTGTCCCTAGCCTCTGTTTGCCAGAAGCTGGGATTGGGTTACAGGGAATGGATCACTTGATGATAATCTGTCTGTTCATTCCTTTTGGGGCACCTGCCATTGGCCACTGTCAGAGGCCGTTCTTATGTTCTAATGTTCTAAAGATAAAGCAGGTGCTTCTATTTACCCTCTCAGTAGTGCAGAGGGACCTGTTTTAAACACAACACATAGTTAACATGTTGATTAGCAAGTTTAAAAAAGATGACAGTGGCAGCATATCTTACTGCACCGCCTTGTGGCCCACTGTGGTGCAATGTGGCAATTGCTTTTTTCCTCTTAGTCCCCAAAATAGTCTTATAACAGGCCTATGTTCCTCAAGGGAGGCTCTGTCAAGTAGCACTCTCTAGTCCAAAAACTATTAAAACCAAAGGTTTTCTGCCCCTCCTAGGTTACCCTGCTATCCTACGCACTCAAAGACTGCTGACTCTCTGGACCTTCTCGCTGGAGGATTGGATCCTCCTCAAGCTCCTGACTCTCTGGACTTCTTCCCTGGAGTCCTTCCCCCAGCCTCGTTCTCCCCAGTCTGAAGCCTTATTCTCTATCTATGTGTAGGTGATCTGCCTCTGGGTTAGTCTTTTCCCAGAATGCCACAGGAGCTGCCTCCTCTCTTTATGCCCTTTCCCATCAGAGACTGCCAACTTCCTCATGTAGCTCTCCTCCTCAACTGAGGTCTCCCAGCCCTTCATGGAAATCATCCAATTTTTCCCCGATGGGTATGATATTTGAACTAGGCCACCTGGTCCCCAGTTGATCAGGGTCAGTTGAAGGTAACTGATCTGTTACAGGTGAGACTGAGTCTAATTCCTCTAAAAGGGCTAGCCTGTGGCAGACCCTTATGTAGATAATGAGAACCATCTAAATTACATCAAGTAAAATAAAAAATATGAGAAATGCAAATCTCATTGTCCAGGGCATAAGCCAACTAACTGTGATAGAGGCTTAGGAAGAACTTCCGCTATGGTGAAGATGTTCTCTAATTGTCTGTGGAGATTCCTGCACCCATCTGTGAAACATCTGAAGTCTCAGTCAGTGACAGGATACTGGTGTAGATGGACCACTGCTCTGATTCAATATGGCAGTTCCTACTGTGTGTTCCTGTTATGCATTTTTTTTGTGGCCATGATGTTTGGTGCTCGTCGGTGTGGTGTTAAAATAAGGCACTGTATGAAACTGCATGGCTCAAGGTCTTTTCCATTACTTGACTACTTGTCCTGCTGCTTACCTTTTATTTTCATTCTGTTTGATTTAAACTCCAGTTTTTGATAAAACTGACTAACTTTCTTCTTAATCAACTATATAATTATTATTATTATTGGAGATATACCTATCTCCTAGAACTGGAAGGGACCTCAAAAAGTCATTGAGTCCAGCCCCCTGCCTTCACTAGCAGGACTAAGTACTGATTTTTGCCCCAGATCCCTAAGTAGCTCCCTCAAGGATTGAACTCACAACTCTAGGTTTAGCAGGTCAATGCTCAAACCACTGAGCTTTCTCTCCCCTGCTTCTGCTTTGTAGAAAGCCATCAGTCACAGTAGTTTGTGTCACATCTTAAGGGACATTTTTCCCATTCCTATGTCTTATCAGTCAGCATTCTTTTGAAGCTTCTGTTCTTGGAGCATTGCTATTTTCTTTATATATATGGAGAACTAATTCATTTGCATGGGTTTGTGGCATTTTCATGCTGATGACGCAAATCCATCATCTGCCCAGTTTTTATTGGTTAAGTCTCGTAGTTTGGCTGATGCCATATAATGGAATCAGCTTAATTTTTAAAGCTAAACTTGAATAAGATTAAAATTAGTGTTTGTTTGGTTAGTTGGCCAGGCAGCTGACCTTGGATATTTGGAAGTGATTTTCCCAGTTTTCTGTTTTTGGAGACTAATTCTTGAACAGCTTCCTCTGTATCTATATGGCTAGGATTCTGGGAATAACTTCTGATGAGACATCTTTAATGTACAGAGCCTTCTCATTTGTTCAGCTTGTTGATCCTTTTTATTATTCTTATTTATATTCTTCTACCTGTGTTTATATTACAGTAGTGCTTAGGGACACTGATCAAAACTGGAGCCCCATTGCACAATATAATGTACAAACACATAGTAGGAAATGCTTCCTGTCCTGAACAATTTCCAGTCTGAGGCCTCCATCCTGTGATGTGATACTGATGGGTGGACTTGCAGCTATAGAGAACCCCACTGAGGTCAGTGGGGATCCTCAGAGACACGTGTATCACATTTCAGGATTTGAACCTTAATAGACAAGGACAGAGAACAGGAGAAAGAAAGTATTGTCCCTATTTTACAGTCGAGGAACTGAAACATAGAAAAGAGTCGTGAGGGAAACTTCAAAGGTATCAATCTCTGTAGAGATGTAGAAGAAGCACTGAATAAGATGAATGGTAAAGCAGCTGATAAAGATGAGAACTATTGATATGATCAAGGCAGTTGGCGATAGTGAAGTGGCTTCATAGATTACTATGTGTTTGCTGGGATCAAGTTAGAATACAAGATGATTGGAGAATGCGGTTGCTTATGCCTCTTTGGAATGGTAAGGGTGATGGAAATGATCCATACACGGGCATCATCCTGTTAAATCTGAAAGACCTTTTATACACACTATTGAATATAGCCTCAGAAAACCCCTGTGAGATAGCAATGTGTTATTCCCATTTCACAGATGGGGAAAACAGATGGACAGACCAGATGAATGATTGCCCAAGATCACATTGGATATCTGTGGCGGAGCTAGAAATGAAATCCAGATCTCCTGACTTCCAGCATGTACTTTAACTAAATGGTCATCCTTCCTCATTATGCTAAATGTAAAGTGCAACATTTTCTAATTTCAGCTACAATAGTTACTCAATCATTTGAACTACAGTAGATCACTAAATTTTGTATAAATATCAAACACCCTATAGGCAGAGGAGATTTACAGGACTAATGTTATGTACTTATCAGCAATTTGAAGTGTACTCTGCTCAAATGAATTGGTGTAGATGTTCATAACTACCTAGCAGAATACTTGTTTGCAAACAAATACCTCTTGTTTCTCTCACATCACTGTGCACTTTTCTAACACATGAATTAATAAATATACTATACATTGTAAACTATCGAGTGGGTTACTACATTTATATGTCAAATATGATGGTATGTACTCAGTACTCTCATGAGTTTGTTACTTTTTTCTATAGTTTGTGGATTCTCATAATAGAATTCCCTATTGGGAATGTGTATGGTGTGTTTATATTTAAAAAAACAAAACAACAACTTATTTTGGGTGAGAATTCTTCATGCGTCTTCGATGTTAATCAGTGATTTCTGCTAATTTAAAAAGTGCAGACCTTAGTCATAAAAATCAATAAAGATACTAAGTTGTTAAAAGCTACTGCAGCTGGATGATGGTCTTTCAAATATTTAAGCACCATAGTCAAGGGCAAGGACTTTATTGATCTTCGTTAAGACCAGAATTGTAAATTTCAAATGTAATGTTCAGTTCAACCACCAAAAATATTACCATTATGGACATAATGGGTGGACTCTGAAGTGGCTCAGCACTTTCACAAATTAAGTCACTAAATTAGGTACCTAAATAAGAATCGGATAGTGTTGGCCATTATTCTCAAACCTAGTCAGAGGACTACCCTAAATGACTTGATAATACTTCAGAGTTAACCATAGCTATTCATGGCTTCTGCCATAATTGTATATATGCTAGCATAAAGTTCTGTTGAAAGAAGAAAACAAGGGAGAAGATCCCGTTTAGAGCTGCTGCTATATTGAAAAACAGAAGATGCAGGGTTGAAGCCACAAAGATGAGGGGAGCAGCCAGTTACCATCAGCCTCGAGAGGGAGAGGTGTGACCATGGGAGCAGGGAAGTATAGATGGGACCAGAAAACCAAAAGTCTAGACAATGTGTGGGAGAAGTGGAACCAGGCAGTGGAGAGTTGTGAACATGATTGGAGGGAGGAACAGAACAGAAATGGGGGCGGAGGGAGAATGACATCTGGAGCAACAGGAGAGGGACTAATTTTTTTCCAAGAGAGTAAAGCAATTCTGACATTAAATACAATTAAGACAGGTAATATCATTTTTCATTGTAAGCCATAGCTGTAACTTCTCCGTGGTATTATATGATCATGAATGGGAGGGGAAGTGGTCTGTGCGATAACAAATGGGAGGGAAAGTAGCTCATCAGGCAGATTCTCACTATGACAAAGTTTGTAAAACTACTGAATTAAAGCAGTTGGTCATAAAATTATTCTGAGAGAGAGAGGAATGAAGTAGGTGGCAATGAGAGAATGTCACTTGAAAGAAGTTTAAGTTAAAGATGTGGAGGCTGTTGTGATTTTATAGGAACTAAAGACTCCTAGCAATAGTGTTTCCAAGCCAGTTCCTTTGTGAATCTGAAGTGTGAACCATATTGGGGTTAAAAATGCATCAATGAGGTGGGGATCCATACAAAATTGTATTATAGATTTTATTCTGATAGATGTTTTAATATAAGGTAAACTGGTAACCAAAAGATGTGAAACTAATGCTTGAATATTATGTGTGTAATTGAAAGGAGCAATACAGAACTTTCTTCTTTGTAAAGAGAAGAGTGTATGCAAAAGTAAGTAAGCTGAGCTCAAACAGAGAAATGATGTGGCTGTTAAGTCTGTCTTTCATTTTAACCTGATCTGCCTCTATTTATGCATTATTTAAGAGAAAAACCTGAGAATTATAAACAGAGGGACAAAAAAAGCTGATACCGGAGTTGTCCCAGGGTATTTCTTCAATGCCCCACCCCCCCCAAAAGTGGTCATGTTCTAATCAGGAGTTAGCTAACAGGTTGAATAGCAGTGATGACATGACAACTTGGCTTTTAACTTGGGTTAGCAGCTTAACTCCATCTAGGATCCCCTACAGGCTTTAAAGTGACTAAACTGAGTTAAAAGCCAAGTTGTCATGTAGACATTGCTATTTTAACCAAGTTAGTTAACGAGCTAGCTTAAGCTGTCTTTTAGCTCTGGTGCTAAGTTCCAGCCCTCTGTTGGCTCAGGCTAAGTGAGTTAACGCGATCATTAGATGTGGAAAACAACAACTTACTCAAACCACAGTCCAAACAAATTTCATGAAGTATTTGGAGAAGAACTTCATCCTACCTGCCCAATTGTCTGACACTTGAAAAAGTCCTTCACCTTTGCTGCTTCACCTCTGCCAACACTAAGATCAATTTCATATTTTCAGCTTCTGCTGTCTTTGCAGAGCCAGGTGCTGTTTTGAAAACTTGTATATTGTTGGACATAACACTTCTCAGTATCCACTGCCAGCCTCTAAAAATAAGTGTTAACTATTATGTGCTGGCTAGCATATAAATATATATATTAGTGTGCATTAAGCACCAATAACATAAACACAAAAATTGTATTATAAAAACACAGCAAAATGTAACATAGCAAAAAATATAACAGTATATATTATGTCTGATTATGTTGCAAATCATTAGCTAACCGAACAATTTCAACAAGTTTCTACCTTGTCTACTGAGAACAACCTAGTGTCATGAAAATTTAATACCCTGAAAGTATTTGCATAAACTTGATTTAAAATTCATTTTGGTTTAATTTTTCACTATTTCTTTGCTGTTATGTTAAATTATTGATTATTAAAGCTTGTACTTTCAAATATTTAACAAAGGTTTAATTGCTATCACAAACAAATTAACTCTAAAAAGCTTGGATAAAAATTCCATTGCTAACTCTTTTGCTAAAACAGAGTGCTCAGCAGTAAACAAGTAAAAATTAACAAACTGAACAACTAATATGAAGGTAAGGGAAAACCAGGTTGGTAGAGAAATCATTTGAATGGCTGATGGGAATTAAATAGTAACTACCCTAACCAACTCATTAGGGCACATTGAAAAAAGAAAATTGCCTAAACTTATTAAAAGTGAACAGTTAGCTAACTGGTATTGCCCTCAGTGTATAACAAAAACTAAGACTAACTGGTAGCGTATTAAAGCATGTAAACAAATTCCCTTTTAGTACCAGTCCTAATCTGGGGTCAGTGGCACCTCCTCCTAATAGAGACATGTTATTCAAAACAATCTTGCTCAGTGTCGGGTTCCATATACATTTCTTTTATGATATCGCTACCAATATTGGATCCTGACACGCCAATATTTGATAAATTGGATAAGAAGTAGATTATCTGGAAAGTTGCATCTACAAGGAACAATTGGATCTCCTGCAACTATTGGTGTTGTATTGGTATAGGAACACAAACTTGGAGGGAACCACATGCAGCTTGTTCCATTATGGGATATCAGTGTGTGTGCTGAAGTGATATTTTTGACATTGCCACTCCAGTGTGTGGTTACAATGGCTCCGCTCAGAACAGTAAGATAGAGAATCTATCCGCTTCTGTCTCCTGCGTGTAGAGCTTACCAAATGACAACCAGCAGCAGTAAGGGTAACCTACAATATAAATGGACAGCAGTATGGAGTAACTAATTACAAAAAATGTATATATGGAGGCCTCACTTGTAGAGTCACTACTACAAATTTCAGTTTCTCCTCATGTATGAAGCACTGTGGGCCACACTATAATATCCCAGTTTTTCAAAATGAATCTATTATCCAAAGTGAGCTTCAATACCAGAATGAAATTAAAACTTATCTACCAGTTTTAACATGCATATTAATCACTTGACATTTTAAAACCATTGCTAAACAAAGAAACCACACGCATACTATTAGTATTCTGATTAGCAATGACATGCACTAGGTAAAACAAACCTTGAATGACTTTATCCGTAGGGAGGATCTTAAAATACTGATTTCCCACACTTGGTAAAAGTTGCATCTAAGGCTTTTCTTGTGTTACAATGTGTATTATTTTTAGCTGTGTTAATTTATGTATTGGTGTTTACACGGTTTGTTAAAACACTATAATCACATAGAAAGGCCCTCACCACTAATTCATATATTAATTTGGCCTTGACTATAACAATCATCAAGCTGACAAGCAAGAGTCTGTTGCATACTATATGCTAGCCAGCATATAAATATATATCATATTAATAATATGCATTACCTGCACCATTTATGCAAACTAGTGTACATTAAGCACCAATAACCTTAAGCACAAATACTTAGGTATATCTTCAATTTTATTTTTCTTATTTCCTAGAACTGGTAGGGACCTTAAGTCCAGCCCCCTATCTTTACTAGCAGGACCGATTTTTTTTTTTTTTTTGCCCCAGATCCCAAAGTGGCCATCAAGGATTGAGCTCATAACTATGGGTTTAGTATGCTAATACTCAAACCACTGAGCTGTCACTGAAGCAGGGACTTGAAGTACCCTAACCACTGTGCTGTACAGTAAATCTCTCTTTCTCTCTGGCCCAATGAATATTGAGTTAAGACCCAGCACTTCCCCCAGAATAACCAATAGCCTGGTGGTTAGAGCACTTTCATGAGAGACCTGGATTCAAGGTCCTGCCCTAAATCAGGCAGAGTGGGGATTTGAACCTGTGTATCTATTTTTATTTTATTTTTAATTTTTTTGAGAGAGAAAGAACTGACCTGGCATAGGCACCTAACTCCTGCAGAGGAGTCACAGCTCAGAATCCTGATTGAAAGAGGTAACTCCTGGTAGTTAGCTGCCTACCTATCTTTGTGATTTGGGCCCTAAACAACCGCTAAGTCACAAATGCTCTGGCTTTTCCAAGAGATTTAAGTGGTGCATCAATCTTGTGCTGGCTCTCTGCAAAGGTGTGAATTTCCCCTCAGTGAATTGTAGCATTGTTATACCAATATAATAAAAACCAGCAGGATCTTATTAAGAGGGATAAGGCAAAGTTGCCACATTTATTGTAAATATAATAATAAAGCAAAAGATAAAAGCAAACAATGTTTTACTACTTATTCCTTATTCTCTCTCTCTCTCTCTCTCTCTCTATATATATTCACACAATCATTCGTTCAGGTTCTGTATAGGTGTTGTAGTTACCAGCCTAGAAGTTGCTCATGCCAAGTTACTGGCCAGGTATCTTCATCATGAGGATGGAGCCGAGTCTGTGTCAGATGCACCTGATGCTCCTGGAGGTTGGCAGCAGAACCAGGGACTCAAAATCCTCAGTTTTTAGAGTCCATTTTTGTAGGAATTAATTCCTATGTTAGTCTATGGGAACAGTTTCATGCTGCTGTCTTTGGCTCAGTTAGCAGATGACACGTTCCTGGTGGCTCCACACTGTCTAAAGTGGCACATTCCTTCCAGGTGTTTGGGGTGGATCCCAGTTTACCCTCCAGGGGTTGTCTGGTGATCCACTTGACACATTCTTCGGCCGATGGATCCTTTCCAGGCTGGCATCTCTCTAACCATTCACGTACATCATTCATCAACATACATTCCATATCTTAACCACATTTTAATTTACTGTCTCCACCACTTTTGGGATGTGTTAATTCCTATGAGATTCTCGGCCCTGTAATCACAGATGGTGGGAGTCTGTTTGTTTACATTGTATCAATTACAGATTAAGGCTAGCCTAGTGTTTACTTCAAGAACAAAGTCAATTAACTTGTTTGTAAGTTTTATGTAGTAATAGAGTATCTTTCACAGGACAGATACAATCAGTGTTTTCTGCAGACAGGAGCTTACAAGTTTTAACATAAGAACTTAAAAGATTTTTGTACTTGGTGAACCTGGTGGGATTTTTGTCACTTGGGGGAATCACTGTTAGTATCTTCTTTAATATCCCTACAGCATGGATACTTGAATAATAGCATGCTTACAGGTGCAGTGCTCTGCTAGTGTGTTCTCTTATTAGGTTAGATAGCTCCCAGTGAAATGCTTTCTTTTCACAGAAAGATGCCATCCAGAACTGCCTGTCTCTCTGCAGAACTCCATGTTCCCTACTATAATGATATATAAAAATATAATATATAAAAATGTTCCTTACTATAATGATAAATAAAAATATAATAAAAAATAAATAAAAATAATATAAAAAAATAAATATGCATGTACTCATCATGAAAATAAAGGACTTGCCCTTACCACACAACCTCATTATTCTGGAAAACAAAGTCTCATGAGATACCAGGGCACAAAAAAGGTCATGAAACACATTTCTCACAAGATTTCTTTATTTTTAAAGGGAAGGTCAACCTGTATCAATAGCATTCACATAAGATTACTATTCTAAAACCTCGTAAGATTAGTGTTCTAAAACCTGATGTTTTGTTTTAAAGCAGGAGTGGTCGAAAGAGTTATGGTTGCATTAGGTAGCTATTTTCATTCTAGGTTCTGTCTTGTTGCTTTTTAACTTTCTTAAATCATCTTTTGGGCTGATTTTTTTTCTAGAGGTGAGTTTATTTGAAAAGTCTGAGCAAACTAGTTTCTCCATTTTAATAGGAAAGAAAGTGAAAAACCTATTGTTGGAGGAAATCAATCCATTTAATAAGGAAATAGACCCCTCTGAATACTATTTACAAGAGAAATCATAACACTTTGTCAGCCAACTCTCCTTGCAAAGAAAATTTTGCTCCCTCAAGGGTTAGTGAATACTACCAAGGTAAATTTGTGATTAATTTTTTATTTTTTTTATTTTTTTTTTTGGCATTTGACTAGTCCTGAATATTTTGTTTTACTTACCCAGCAAAGGAATCAATGATATACAATTAAAGAATCGTGGTAGAAATGACACTGCAGTAGCTTGAAAAGTGTATACAATATTGCTGTAGTACATGTACCGTAATTCTTGTGCAGTGGCATCTTTTAGATCTATGTAGAGCAGATACAATATGTTCTCCATTATAAGGTGGTTTCTGGAAAACTCACATAGAGGAAACAGCATCATATTCAATTTCCCTGCCTCTGAAGAATGAAAGTCAGAGTCGGCACCACATGGATTTACGGCTATGGTTATAGGGGAGTCTGGATATTACAAACCTGATTCTTAGAATACAAAGCCATCCTTTTCAGCTTGATATAGAAAAATACTGGATAGGTTTTACAATCAAATGCTGCATTTCACAGTCAACCTTTTTGTAAGTTCTCCGACATCCTTTTGATCCACAGCCTAAAGAAGCCAATGGGAGTCTTTCCATGGACTTCAATGCATTTTGACTCAGGCCCTAAATTTGCAGAGGCAAGGACTTGTAGTCAGATTAATACTTTGTCAAGGAGATCTTTTATACATTTTCTTGGGAACTGGTGACAGAATATATCCCTGTGTTCACACCCTACATGCTGTTCTAATAATGTTTATACCAGGTATGCCTTGTGAGATCATTTAAAAACCCATAATTAGCTGATCAGTAATATCATGGCAAAATGTACATAGCAGAGTTCTATGTGAAGTTATAAACATAAGACAAACGCATCACTAAAAGTGTGTTTTTCAGATAGATCTGGAGAATAGCCAGACTATTTCCTCAGTGACAAAGGGCAAACTGATGCATTAGCCAGGTTTTAACAATGCTGATTGACTGTTACCTGTTAGGTGGCCATTCTTTGTTTTGGCAGGAAAGAGAGCAGGGTCAAAAAATATTCTACATTTAGTAAAGAAACAACATGGAGTTTCCTTCCAGGCAGACTGCCTGTTGCCTTGGTCCCAGCTGGAAATGCTTCTCAAAAGGGAGCAGGCCTGTAAAAAGAAGGGGCAGATACTCCTCTCTCTGCCCATTGCATTCTCTGTACCTGAAAAGACAAAGAAAGCAGCTGTTTGACTCTGGTGGAGGGGCCTGACCTTTGAGTTTGGTCACTAATTTGCTGGAGCAAGTGGTGAGAAACTTTGCTTTGCAACTACGATCATTTCTTTTGTAGATACCAATAAGTGTTTTATCTCTTATTTTTCATGTAACCATTTCTGACTTTTATGCCTCACTACATATACTCACTTAAAAGCTCTCTCTTTGTAGTTAATCGCGTTTTATTCTTTTATCTAATCCGGTGTGTTCAAGTTGAAGCATCTGGGTAACTTGGGGGCAACAAGCTGTGTGCA
Source organism: Chelonoidis abingdonii (assembly GCF_003597395.2). Classification (NCBI taxonomy): domain Eukaryota; kingdom Metazoa; phylum Chordata; order Testudines; family Testudinidae; genus Chelonoidis; species Chelonoidis abingdonii. The sequence continues at coordinate 29,708,743 of NC_133776.1, forward strand.
TATTATCCCCATAAAGGAATAACAGACAATGTATTTATACTGTCCAGGAGAGGGCAAGGCAGTACAGGAGATATGTTTCTGGGTTTGGGAGTTTATTGGGGTCACCCTGTGGTAATCTTTAAGGATGGTAAGAGCCAAAGTGTGGCTGGCTGACTGCAACACATGCAGACATAACTGGGAGTGACTTACATGCTGGAGGCTGTTAGTGAACAGCCCAGGTAGGAGGCTACAGCAGCAGGTTACAGGAGAGGGGTGACACAGCTACTCATTGGTCTGGATTGTGTCTCTGATATGTCACAGAAGTATATTCCTGCAACATATATATCCATTGAGTATAGCTACCCGCCAATGCCCACTTCTCTGCAGACTGGGGAGAGGACAACAAAACTTTTACCATTGCCAAGGCGGGATTCATAGGTTTGGTGAAGGAGATAGAGTTTTACCCCTTTACAGCTAAATCTTGTTAGACTGCTAGTGATGACTTTAAGCTTATTGCAGAGATACAGGGCCAGATTCAGATAGTACTTTTCCTGGTGTAAATCAGGAATAATCCTACTGAAGTCAATGGAGAAGAGACTCAGATTGTGACAGTTCTCAGGGTGCCCAGGACTGTGAATCGCTTTGTTACCCATTGCTTCCCACGAGAAGCAGACTTGCTTATGTTTAACTTTGTGTCAGCTTCTTGACTCCACCAGCCTGTTAGCCACACATGCACTTTCCCCTGGGCGATGCCAGCCCTTACTTTACCTTTCAGGGTAACAATAGACACATCCCAGGCCCTGAGCCCCTTTGAAACATCCCTCTGTAGTGTCTAGACACTTACCCACTGCACACTCACAGAATTCCCAGGTCAGCTGTCCCCACAGGAACAGTGTACACATAAGCTTGTCTGAACAATTCATGATCAGCTCCGGAGAGAGAGTTACAGTGAAAACAGTCATAAGTGTATTAAAGATTTAGATTTAAGAGATAGTGAGTAAGGACAATGTGAATTGAAAGTTTACGTATAAAGCAAACTCATAACACAATTCCTAGAGATTAAACTTCAACCAGCTGTCTGTAGAAGCTTATTTCATACCAAATGTCTTTTTGCAGCATTTCAACCAAGCCTGGCTGAGATCCTGTTGTCATGAATGTAAATGCTCTGTCCGGGTACTTCCTCAGGTGCAGAACAAAGGGGTGCTCCTCAGAGAGAGTACTACCAGTGTCCCTTGTTTTTTCATTTGTGCTCCTTTCCAGTAGACTCTAAATGTAAACAGGGCTTCCATTGTGTTGCCTTTCGATGGTTAATTTGCATTTTCCAAGAGATACACATCTTACCTTCTATCTGGAAGAAGCTTGGATTTTTTCTCTTTTGGTTGGTGACAGACATTAAACATATTTTTAGTACATACATACACACATACCTTCTTAAACAATCTGTATATAGATCTTGCCATGATATGAGGATCATTATGATATCAGCTTTTATTAGAGACCTCACATGATATCATTTATATATAAATACCATGAAAGTGGGATGTTAAGTGTAGCATGTATGTCAGGCCTGTTAGTGGTAGCTGTTACACAACAATGAACTCTTTGCCTGTGGGCATTGAGGGATTCTTAGGGGCACACAGTCACAAAAGTAAAGCTCACTCTTGCAACAGACTGAAAATGTATTTCTTGTGTGATAGTTCATTGTAAAATCCACTGTGAGAATAGGCCTATTAGAGGCTAAACTGGAAAGATTATTTCTCAACTTTGTTACTGATTCTTGTAATCCAGATATGACCCTTGATAGACTTCCCTATTTCTTCATCTTTGGCATTACTGTGAGCTCATATTTCCTATGTATTGTCATCAGGATGAAGCTTTAATGCATGCCATTTTTCTTTTCTCATAGTTATAGAAACAGAGGTACCTGCTGATCCTTATGTACCTTTGTGTCATCTGTCTTGGAAACTGAATGTCTTCAATGTTTTGGTTTTAAATTTAAGGCCAGGAAAACGAAGATATTTCCTTATAATCTAGAACATTTTTGCTTTTTGATATTTGATCCTGACATAATTCTTAAACATACAGAATGGCTAAAGTGTATCCCTACATAGGGCAAGACAGTGCTTTTAGAGACAGTCCTATGTAACAGATGACTTGTAGCTGCACTCTCCTAGGAAGATCCCATGGAAGCGACGTGGCTCAGTTAGGCACAATTACATCCCTGCTCCTGCCTCATCCCAAGGATAAGGAATGAACCAGTGCCCCTTACAAGATGCAGATTACCTCCGCATCTGCGCTGACTGATTTATTATGGGGGCAACAGAGCCAAGACTCCACCCATTCCACATCCATTTTCACTCACTCTTGCTCACTTTTGTGGAGCAAGGAAGGAGGTAAATTGAGTATACAGACTTTGTTCTCACCTGCAGTAGAGATGTGGGGAAGATGCCCAGGGAAGTGGGCGGATATAACACCACCTTTTAACCACTGTGTGAGTGCATAAGACAGGCTCACAATCTGGACCACAGAGTACAAATGTAATATGATAATAAAGGATGTGTAGAGGCCCCTCCATTGGGTAACAGAGAGAAGTAGCCTGTAGACACTGATCACTAATGGAATTTCTCCTTTTGCTCATGTGGTGGTGGTCAGTGCTGAGCTCAAACCTTGCCAATGACCGGTAGCAGGGAAATACACAAATGTGTCACAGGCAGTAGGTGTAAAGTAATTAAAAAAAAAAAAAATTGTTCAAACTTCTGTTTTACCTGTATTTCTGGATTAGTTTGGGTCAGGTTACAGTGATACTACAAAGCATGTTTCACTATTATTAATGCCATGTCAGAAACTCATAATTTTAGACCGTGCAGACCATGTTGTTAATGCACCCCCCAACATTATAGTACACATGCTCCTTTATATAATATAGCTTCCAGTGTCACTTGCAATATCAGTGCTCCAAATTTTGGTCTTAAAAATCTATTAAAAAGGGGGAGCAAATGGGTTATAATAGAATTAAGCCTAAGTATATTTATACTGAAACTTCTTGGTTTTAGTTTCTTTTTAGAAAATATTGGTGATGCTTCTATATCAGCTCCAACAAGATAAGAGTCTGACAAATTAACATGTACCACTATGATTGCAATGTAAGTGTAGAGTGAACCTTTTTGCGTATTATTGTGTGAAGACGAAAATAGAATTGTATGAAAAGCTTGTGTCTCCATATGGATAATATTTCGTAGAGATCTGTTCTTGTCTAATGTACTACAGGTCTAAAGAGATGAGATTTCTGATGACTAGATTAACCTTTTTATTGCCAATTGTAAGCGTGTGGACTCACCCCTGCAGCACCTCCTGCTGGTCTCCCAGGGAATTAGCTCATCCAGCTTTCAGAGCACCCTCTGCAGACCGGTGATCTGCCTTACCACTGGCCCCCCGTGTCCCTCCCAGGACCCCAGTGCCCCTTTCTCTGGGGTGCTGCCCTCAGAAGTACCCCCACAGTTTTTGAGTCTCCCCACCCAGGAGAACCCCCACCCCTTATCCCCACCTTGCCTTAGTGTAAGGCTACTGCCAGTCAGCAACTAGTCCCCATTCCCTGGGGAAGACTGCAGCATATGCCACTCATCACTGGCAAGGGGGGTTTGGACCTGCTGTCGCTGCCTCTGCCTACCCTTGGGCTGCCATCTGCAACCCCCAGTACCTATTAGCCTTATGCTAGGCCACAGCCTGGGGCTTTCCAGGCTGGAGATCCCCGGCTCCTCCGCCTTTCCCCAGCCCTACTACACTCAGGTACCCAGTCCCTAGCTCCCTACAGCCAGGCCCATCTCCCTCTACAACTTGAGAGAGACTGCTAAGCTCCTGGCTCCCAGCCTCTAATATAGAGGTCAGCTGGGGTCTGTTTGGGGCATTGCCACAGCTCTGCCTGCTTTCCCCCAATCAGCTCAGTGGCTGTTTTCTCCTGCCACAGCCCTTTCCTAGGGCTGTTTTAAGCCCCTCTGAGCAGGAGCGGGTGTTCACCCTGCTACACTAATAGAAACCATCCAGAGCGTAAAACTGGTGTCTGAAAAGTCTGAAAATATTTCAAACAAAGGTGAGCATTGGAGTAAGAGTGTTGTTCTTATTTTTAAATACAAGTTTAGACATATTGTATTGTCTGTATGTAAATACACACGTGTGTGTATTTAACATATATAAACGCTATTGACAACCACAGTTACCACTTAGAGTTATAATAGATTCGTTCTCCTGAGGGTAAAAATGCTGAGTTGTTGTAAATTGTCATAGTTCCATTGATTTAAGAATCTTCAACCTTGTGTTAAATATTCTGTAAATTACGTGTCTGCTCTCTGCTCTCCTTTGTTTAATCTTAGGAGACTTGAATTTTAGAGAAAACATAGGATCTGAATTACTTTGACTGTGTCTTTTGTAAACATGCCATATAAGAAGTTATAATACCACAGTGAAAGGTAGAATGGAGCACTGCTATTTTGTTTTCCTCCTTTCTCTAATTAAAATTAGAAAAATGATGCTAAGGAGCCAATGTAAATATCCTTTTGCTCTGTCCAGTGACCCCATGTTAATTTGACAGATTTTTAACAGCAGGTCTATTATATAGCCTGTCAGAGAAATGATAGGGCTGTTGGACACTTAGAAGAGTTTCCTGACATATTACAGAAGTATAATATTCCAGTTCTGTGATAAATTTCAAGCTATTCAGTTGCTGTAATGCAGTGAGATGATCCAGTTATCATCAGAGGCTGAAACTCAGTGCATGACAGAAAATTACAATAGCTAGTAATTCACATTTTAATAAGCAAAGCAGGAACAGCAATTCCTTCAAGAAGGGCAAATGGTTCTGATTATTGTATTTACACCCAGGGCTGTACTTGCTCTTTTTAAGTAGATAATTTTTTTTTCCTACTGAAACGTTGTTTTTTCAATGCAAGTGTTTATGAATGAAATCAGACATATAGCAAATTAGATTTGGACTTGTTAATTATTTTTTCACCTGCAGAAATATTTTTCATAGTTACAAAATAAATAGTTTTCTATGACAGATCTTGTTTAGTTATTTATTTACAATGGTTGAAGAATCAGAGAATAGAGCCCACAGATGTTTGCCATAAGTGTCTTTGGAAGAGGAGTCATGTTTGTAATCCAGGTTGTGGTGTTTAGCATTGGTTCAGTTTGGTTAGGACATTTTTATTACATACGGTACAGGGGCAGATGTAAAGATTTAATTCCTTGCGAGCACAAGACCACACTTTCTCTGTGCCATTAGAGAACATCATTCTTTTCTAAAACCAAAACAAACCAACAATCAAACAGAAAGAGAAATGGAGTCTTTGTCTCCAGCTCCTTAAACCTCAGTGATTACAAGAGGGTCAGGTACTGTTGGAACTGGGAGAAACTGTTCAGCTGAAACTTTTTTTTAATATAAAAATAGCCTTTAAGAAAACCTGACCACTTCTGCGAGAAGCTTTAATTTTTACAAATGGCATCCAGTTTTTACTTGAAATTTTAAAATATCCAAATTTGGGGGTTTTCTTTCTTCCCTTTCTCCCTCTTTTTTTTCCTACCCGCCCCTTACTATTTTTTTTGCCACTGAATGCAATAGACAAATGATGTGTAGGGTTTTTGTTGTCCTTTTTTCAATTTTCATTTTGCTAATTTGTAAGTTTTTCACTTTTTCTTGGAGAACTTCTGAAAAGAAAACCTGGACTACATTTTAGTACAAGTGTGTGTCCGTGTGCGGGGGGAGAGATGATTTTTTTTTTAAAGAATGAATATTTCTGCCCCAAACCCCTTTTGAAAACGAGAACAACTTGGAACTTTCATTTTTTTTCCACATTGTTTCAACTTTCAGGAAGCTCTGGTTGCTGTAGTATAGTAATAGACTAAATTGTATTAGAGGTCAGAATATAATGATGGTAATTGTCTTTTGTCGTCATTAAAATGTTTGTATTTACTTAAAGGTATATTTCATCATAGATTCATAACTGCTGCCTTGAAACATCTAAAACCATGTCAGTGTTAACTCTGGCCAACTGTGTATAGAATAATTTATCTCTTGGAATGTTAAGAGTTTTATAAATAACGAGGTAGCTAATAGGATAGTCAATGAACCTCAGGGCATGAGCCTGTGTATTTACTCTTCTCCTCTTTAATGGAGACTCTGTTCCTAAACAGATGTCCACTATGGACAGATCCTCGGTGGTGTAAATCAGCATAGCTACATGTGACCACATAGTTAATATTTTGTGATTGATAGGAAATGACTGATCCGACTACATGGTTCTGGAATTTTATTTTTAAGTATAAGGCCAGAATATCAACTGAGGATCTTCCCTATAGTCTCTATTCTCACACACGTCCATCTACCCATTTGCAGTGGTGGGTATAGGAAAGGCTGCCTCTGTCCCTGACCTTGTCTGCTCCTGCGCTGAGCACAGCCTGTTCAGACCTTTCTGCAGCACTAAATTCTGACCTGGTGCATTACAGTTGAGAGGTCAAATCCTGCTGTCAGTTACACAGAGAGAAATCTGGAATAAATCCATTGTACACAATGCAGTTATTTCTGGATTCATACCACAATAACTGAGAACAGAACGTCACCCAAGAAAATGCCTAATTGCACTTATGTGAATGTCATTTAGCCCCTTAGTCTGTGATGTCGGGTTTATGAAAGCTATTTTTATTGTACTGATTTTGTTTTTATACTCTTTGTTTCTCATTAACACTGTTTTGAAAAGGCAAGTCCTTCCACAGTTGTTACGTTTTCCATTTCCATTGGAGTTTGTTTTGGAAATTAATGTGAATTTGAAATTGGTAAACAGACTCACTTTAATGCTTATCACCACAATAAATTACATTTTGTATAGGGTTGCCAACATTCTAACTTCACAAAACTGACGACCCTGGCTCCCCCCACCCATCCCCTTCCTTGAGACTCTCTGTCCCTGCCCTGCCCCTTCTCTGAGGCACCGTTCCCCACTCACTCCATCCCCCCCCTCCATTGCTCACTCTCCCCCACCCTCACTCACTTTCATCAGGCTGGGGCAGGGAGTTGGGGTGTGGGAGGGGGTGCAGGCTCCAGCTGGGGGTGTGGACTCTGGGGTGGGGCCAGGGATGAGGGGTTTGGGGTATAGGAAGGGTCTCAGGAATGGAGCAGGGGGTTGGAGTGTGGGGGGGGGGTGAGGGATGGCGGCTCTGGGTGGGAGTTAAGGTGGTTCTTGGCCAATAGGAGCTGGGGAGCCAGCACTCTGGACAGGGGCAGTGCATGGAGTATCTGTAACCGCCCCTATGGCTAGAAGCAGGATATGCCAGCTGCTTCCGGGAGCTGCTCAGAACCGGGATAGGCAGGGAGTCTGCCTTAGTCTCTCTGTGCTGCCGGCCAGACTTTTAGCAGCTCGTTCAGCAGTGCTGACTGGAACTTCCAGGGTCCCTTTTCGACCGGGCGGTCTTGTCGAAAACCAGACGCCAGGCAACCCTAATTTTGTAGGAGCACTCTGACATGCTCTTGTATCTTGCTCTTCCTGGGATTTATTAAATGAAGGAAATTAAATTCAACCCAGAAACTCTTGTTCAACAGTTTCTGGAGCTAGTACTCAGGTGCTCTGGATTTGAGATGCTTAGCAGATAAATTTCAAGCAGCTGGAGCCATAAAATAAGATGAGGAAGAGCAGAGATAGATAGGCGGATTATTTTCTTATTGGATACCTCCTCAAGTGTTGTCAACACACAACTTTCTTTTATTGCTTTGGGTTGATTGCATGTGAACATCTCACTTAACTTGCTGGGTCCTAGGACACACATGGTAAACATTTACTAAAGGGAACCACTCTTCCTTTCTCTTCTCTTCAATAAAGTTAAGTAATTAGCTTAATGGATACACCAAAGGTCTCATTTCCCTCCCTCAGGCTACGTCTACACTACAGGATAATTCCAAAATACATTAAACCGGTTTTATAAAACAGATATTATAAATTCGATTTCACGTGGCTACACTAGGCACAGTAATTCGGTGGTGTGCGTCCATGGTCCGAGGCTAGCGTCGATTTCTGGAGCGTTGCATTGTGGGTAGCTATTCCATAGCTATCCCATAGTTCCCGCAGTCTCCCCTGCCCCTTGGAATTCTGGGTTGAATCATTGTCGCGGGTGGTTCTGGGTAAATGTCGTCAGTCATTCCTTCCTCCGGGAAAACAACAGCAGACAATCCTTTCACGCCCTTTTTCCCTGGATTGCCCTGGCAGACGCCCTAGCACGGCAATCATGGAGCCCGTTCAGCTTTTTTATTTTACAGTCACCATATGTGTACTGGATGCCGCAGACAGAGGCGATACTCCAGCGCTACACAGCAGCATTCATTTGCTTTTGCATGATAGCAGAGATGGTTATTGTCCGTACCCGAATGCGGGTTCGGTGAGTTCTTTTGATCGAGTGAGGAAAAAACCAAGACCAGAACAGACTGACAATTTAAATACCATGTGGCCGTTTATTAACAGGGAGAAAATCACAACTTGGGCTGGGGAGGAGCACTTCTATCAACTAACAGTGCTATTAAAACAAGAAACCTTTACACAATCTAAACAAGCTATTTACATCTATTAACACATAACCAAATACTTCAAAAAGATAAACGAATACACCAAATTAAATGATCTGTGTGCACACTTAACCAAATATTGTTATCAAAGACACCAAATTAAACTCAGTAGCAGCTATTTAAAACAACTCGATTCTGGTACCATATATACAGAACTTTACAATAGGCAGCAGTATAAGCAGTGGTATACCAAATGAAAGGGGAAGAAGAGAGGGAAAGGTTAGGCAAAGCACAGACAGTTAGCGGGTAAGTACCGTATTCCAGGCGCAGCTGACCAGCAGAACAGACCAGAAGCATACCGAATCCATGGAAAAATACCGTAGAATAAATTAAGCAACATGTGAAGAATACCGTTGAAAACAATAAGCAATCCGTGGAAAAATACCATAGAAAATAATAAACAACACGACACGAGCCGGCTATATCCGGAGGAGACCCCTGGCTGAAGGGTTTATCAGGTCCTTCAGTCAGTTCGTGGATACTCCTACAGACCCTGGCCCGAGGCATGGTTTTATTCCAGGGACTGTTTTGCACTTGGCACAATTTGATTGGTTCCTAGCTCCCCCACCCTCCAGGTTCCGAGCTGTTGCCCCCTACGTGGGCAGATTTTGCACACAGCACACTAGAAGCTGCACTCAGCACACTAGCATAGTTTTGCACACAACCCTAATCCGACCCTTTGAACTGCATTACGATTGGTTAGATTGGGCCTCTTTGCACAAGGCACACTGGTGTTATGCACACAGCACTAACCTGACCCCTGGGTTGCTAGGCAGAAGAGCAGGAGACTGCACACGACCCTAGCCTAACCCCTGGGTGACCAGGTAAAAAGGCGGGAATCTGCACACGGCCCTCTAAGGTTGCACACTGCACTACGGTGCTGCACACAGTGCTAGTGTGATCTTTAGATGACCGACAATTGGCCATACAGACGCCATGTTAGGCCAGAGGCCTTTGGGCTGCAACAGTTACCAGTCGTTCTGTACCATCTACTGCTGGAGTAAACTGGCAATGAGATGACGGTTATCTCTCCCCCTTTGTACTGTCTACTGCTATCATGAGTGCCCCTGGCTGAGATCGGCCAGGGGCGCAAAAGCAAAACTGGGAATGACTCCTCGAGTCAATCCCTCCTTTATGGTTTCTAAAAATAGTCAGTCCTGCCTAGAATATGGGGCAAGTGTATTAGAGGACCAGTGTATCAGAGAGCACA
>NC_133776.1:30441385-30458885 GCF_003597395.2 Chelonoidis abingdonii
TGGGTCGCTTGCTGGTGGATTCTCTGCAGCTTGAGGTCTTCAAACCACAATTTTGAGGACTTCAATAACTCAGTCATGTGTTACGGGTTGTTATAAAAGTGGATGGGTAGGGTTCTGTGGCCTGCCTTGTGCAGGAGGTCAGACTAGATGATCATATTGATCCCTTCTGACCTATGAGTCTATGAGTAACTAACAATTTTGAGAAAATCAGCTCTTTGCAGACAATTCAGATAGAAAAAGAGGCGCTGTTCTATATATTATTTTTTTGCCCAGTTCTGTTTAGATAGATACCTCAAATGCTCAAAAGCAATGTAGGATCCTGATAGTTTGACACACTAAATTCTCATTCTGTGATGATTCTCAGAAACTTTCTGTTAAAAACAAAAAGCAAAACATTTTTCGTTTTGTACTAATGTAAAGCTAATGCCAAATTCAACTCAGTTACACTTCTGTAACTCCACTGAGGACAATTGGGTTGTATATTAATGAATTTGAGAATAGAATTTGGCCAGTGGTTGGGGGCAGGGAGGGGGAAGAGAGAGAGGAATGTCTATTATTAGGTCTTGCCCATGACCTTCCAGAATCAGGAGTTTATTCTGTAATCATTCTGTCTGTAGACCCCCTCCATAAAAGTCAGTGGGATTTCCAGATATGAGGATTGATCATCTTAGGTCATAAGCACTCTGAGTCTGGTCTGATCCAGCAAAGCACTTTAGCATATGTTTAACTTTAAGCTCATGGGCACTCACTTATTAAAGTTAAGCATGTGCATAGGTGCTTTGCTGGAATAGTGGAGTGCTCAGCACCTTAGAGGATAAAGGCCCCTATGTGGGGCTATCTTTAGAGGATCGTTAGAGCTCCTTGGTGCTGTTACAGAGTAGAGCTAGTAGTGTTTATAATAGTTATTATATTACAGAGTTGAGTTACTTTCTTCCAGCAGAACCCATACTGTGGCTCATAGGAGTAGAAATTCTGCCAGAGTGCAGGTGCAGTGGTGCAAATTATCCAGAGTTGATTAGGAGAGCCTACAAAATGGGTGAGTTCAGCTGGAGGGGACAGAGCATATAGAAGATAAGCTGATTTTGATGTATTTCCCTATGTTAAGTTACATAAAAGTTCTCAGGGGAAACAAAGGAATTGTATCCATGTTCCCACCTGTCTCATGATCTGAGGCACAGAGCTTCCACTTTGTGGCATATTCCTCTATGGGTTTTCAGGAATTCTAGCATTTCCACCTTGCACAATGAAAATATACCACTTCTTCTGTATCTAGGGCCCAAAGTACCTCTGGAGGTGTGCAGGATTTGTCCTAATTAAAAAACAGTCCTGCTAGTTTAATGAAAATGTTAATATTTACTTCTAGTTGTTGTGCATTTTAGATTTCTCTACTCAGGGAGATACTTAAGGGATAAGAATTTGCTTGCAACACATTGAATTTTAATTAAGCTGATTTCAGTTGGAGTGTCTTATATACTTTATATCAAGTATGGAATAAACAAATAGTTTATTTTATTTATTTTGTAAAAGAAATGGAAAGGAAAGCTGATAATTCTGTAACGTTATAAACTGATATCTTGTGGACTCTGTCAAGATCTTTTAGCAGCGATCCCTGGATTTAGTTTAAGTTGGAATATTTTAGTTATACACTACGGACATAATTCTGCCTCAGCTAAGTCAATGGGAATTCTGCAACTGATTTAAATGAGAGAAGCATCCAATCCTAAAATAGTATTTTGCACGAATTAATGATGGGTGTGAGATGTTTACCTGTTAATATGCTGCATATTATAACACTGAGATGTTACTCCTAAATATATAAATTATTTAGAGTGGAACTTAAAAAAATATCTGTAGTCCTTTTTTCCCCACGCTGAGGCTGCTACAGAACTTTGCCTATACTATGAGCAGCTTGTTTGTCTTCGGTAATATTTTCCAAATAATATTAATCTTCATTAATAGCAGTGGTGTAATTCTAACACATGCTTACATTTAGTTTCTTTTGCTCACATCCATATTTCAGAGAGATTTGGTGCTGGCACTAACACAAGCTGATCCAGCTCTCTTCAAAATTAATACTGAGAAAAATAAACTATTCTTCAAAGTAATAATTTTATACAACTAACTAAATAAATATTGTCAACTCTGGGTCAAAAATACAAGCAAAATTACAGCAAATTCACTTCATAAGATGGATTGTATGAATGCATTTCAGTTCCTGTCTCATCAGTCTCCTTTATATTTTTAGACAGTCTTTATGTGAATACAATGACTTCAATATCACACATTTTAAATGATGCTTGAAAGATCAGTCACTTGACTTTGATGTCACACACAATTAAATTCAACCCATCTTCTCTCAGTTAATAACAGCAATCTCACCAAGTCTAGTGCCTAATTAATACAAGCTATTTGTCACATAGAGGTGACACATGTATATCAGAAAGCTTGAAATATTGTTTTGTGCTGAAGTGTAGTTAGCCAGCCCTGCAACATAGAATCTGTCTTATGTATGATTGGCTTTAAAGATTTCAAAAGGCCCCAGAGTTTACTGTGTTCAAGCTAGGACTCGACAGTGCATAGAAGGTGTTACTGATGTGTCGGTTCCTTTTAGGCTGCTAAATAGTAAGGTATTTAGAAGGAAATGCAGCTAGAACTAAATTCATTTAAGTGATCGGCAGAATTAGGAATACAGTGCCTATGGTAATTTGCTTAACCTGCAGTTTTTAAGCTGTGTGACAGAATACACAATCATACATTTTCTTATTGTTGCATAAGCATTTTTACTGCTATTTGTACTCAGCATTTTTAACTGTATATTACAACTAGCATTGCTTGTTGCCAAACAAATGAGTTTACCTATCCTTAAAGTTACTTATCATTGTGTAATGAACAGCCCCAAGGAGGGACCTGATCCTGCAGTCCCTACTTAGGCAAAACTTCCATCTGTTTGAAGGAATGTTTTGCCTGAGTCAAGGCAGCAGTAGATCTAACAAATTTGAGCCACTAGTGACAGAAAATTGGGGAAAACTTGTTTTTAAATAGCTCTTGTGTATAATGCACAACAGAAACTCCAACACAGTGAAAAAAGGACAGGAAACGTTTGTTAATAATGTGCATGTAGATTTATGGTGCTCTTATATTTTGCAATCAGATAATTGTACATGATAACAGATCCAATTTCTTCTGTATTGCGATTATATGCTCTTTTGCTCCCTTTAGATGCAATTGGTAGAATATTTGTCAATGACGTCTCCTAAGGGCTCTTTTCAGCCCACAATTGGCTCCACTCAGCCCATGAGTCACCACTGGCCTTGCAAAGACTGCTCTCTCTATTATGAGGGTGAGTGCCACCACAAAAGAGGGGCTTCTTGATACCAACTATAAACTATTGTGACTGCCCAAGTTCTCTGCCTATCCACAGGCAGAATCTGCTTGTACACATGGCATATGGTACCTTGGGAATGATATCCGGGGATACAGTGAGCATCCTAACAAGGTGCATTCTTCCCTGGTTGACTCATCAAGCCAAAGGAGATTCTTAAAGGGGCCACGCACTGTAAAGATAAGTCACTGTCTGAAAGCTCCGTTATGGAATGACATTGCTGGACGTTTTAGCTAGAGAGATGAGTTGCCCTAATGGGCTGAAGATTTATTTTCCCTCATTAATTACTGTCAGTAGTTGGACACAGAGGGCAGACTCAGCTTGACCAAGAGAACTTTCTACTCATGACAACAATGGGATGGGAACCTACCATCCCCAGACTGGCATTTAGGGACAGGAACCATAAAAACACATGCTTAGCAAAGAGCAGGGATGGGAGAGGGCCCTAGACCTAAAATTTATTTTATTTTATTGTATTTTACTTTTTTACCTTTTTAAAGAAAGATGTAAAGTTAACTGGTAGCTACATTGTCAGAAATAGGGTAACAGGAATTAACTAATACTATTTTAATTAGCCTTAACTGTGCTCAGATTTGATCTCCTGGAAATAATAAATCCAGTGAAATCAAATGAAATATCACATATACATTGGAGCTAGTGATCCCGTAAGCTAAAGCTATGCAGTATTTGTTTAACAATATGGGGGCACCTTTTTCTGTGTGTATAAAGGTGGGGAGTGCCAAAAGTCACTGCAGCTATTTCAGAGGTAAGGTACTAGTCAATCTGAGAAAGACTATCAGAAGTTAAAGCAATAGATTTTGTCTCTAATGACTAGTCCTGTAAATTACGTTGGTCACACTTCTAGGGTGGGGGATTATATTGTGGAAACAATGATTTTCAAAAGGACATTGGGGTCCTGGTGGATAACTAACTGGACATGAGTTCCCACTATGATGCTGTGGCTAAGAGGGTTAACATTATTATTACTATTTATTATTATTTATTACTTATTTATTTAATATTGTATTATGTTAGCACCTAGGCACCCCAGTCATGGACCAAGGCCCCATTTTGGCATGAGAGAAAGTGTGAAGGTGCTTGTTTGAAAAGGCAGCATATAGGTGGTGAAGGCTGATATAATTGGCAGAGCAGAGTCAGGAGCTGATCTCTTGATAGCATATAAGAAATTATAGGTAGGGCATGTATAGGTGATGAGAAGTCTTAAAAGACAAGATGAGTTTGTGTTTGGTTTGGTGGAAGAAATAGACATCAGTGAAGGGATGCAAAGAGTGGGATGATGAAGTAATGATTCAGGAAAATAAACTTTAGAGCAGAATTTTGAGAAGATATATGTGAGGTGAGATAGGATTTGTCAAGGTCAGAGAAGAAGAGGTTGCAATAGTCAGGATTTGAGATGACAAGGGCCTAGATGAGAGTTTTTGGTGTGTAGTTGGAAAAGCCAGATTTTAGAAATCTTATGGAGGAAGAAGCATCAATATTTAGACATAACTTGAATATAAGGATCTAGATCAGTGGTAGGCAACCTGCGGGCCGCATGTGGCCCGTCAGGGTAATATGATTGCAGGCTGCGAGACATTTTGCTGATGTTGACTGTCTGCAGGTATGGCCACTCACAGCTCCCAGTGGCCGCAGTTCTCTGTTCCTGGCCAATGGGAGCTGCGGGAAGCGGCGCTGTGAGCAGCCATACCTGCGGACAGTCAACATCAGCAAAACGTCTCGCAGCCCGCAATCAGATTATATTGCCCACCACTGATTTAGAGTGTGGGCCAAGTTGAAGACAACACTCAGGTTAACAGGCTAACCTAACAGTGACAGCTGTTGCCCATGCTGAGTGAGAAAGCAAGGAAGGAGTGGGGCTTGGAGGATGTGATCAAAGGCATATCAAGTAGGAGTAGGAAAAAGGTGTTACCTCTGTGTATAACATTAATGAGACCAATATTGGAGTATTTTGTCCAGTTCTGGTGCCAACAGAAGATATTGACAAATTGGAAAGGGTTCAGAAAATGATCTGGTGTCTGGAAAAACATACCTGACAGTAAGGCTGTGACTACACTACAGCTTGTGTCGACATAACTTATGTCACTGAGGGATATGAATAAATCTCGCCCAGCCCAAACGATGTAAATTACACCAACATAAGTGCCAGTCTGGACAGCACTGTCGGTGGAAGAGCTTCTCCCTCCAACATAGCTACCTCCTCTTGCAGAGGTGGTTTTATTATGCTGATGGGAGAGCTCTCTTCCATCAGCATAGAGTGTCTTCACCAGACGTGCTGCAACAGCACAGCTGCATCAGTGTAGCTGTGCTGCTGCAATGGTGTATGCGTAGACAAGCCCTGAGAGACTTAACAAGATCAATCTGTTTAGTTTATCAAAGAGAAGGTTCAAAGATGACTTGATCACATTCTAGAATTACCAATAAGGGGAGAAGAGTTCTGATAGTAGGGGGCACTTTAATCTATTAGACAAAGGCATAATGGGATTCAGGGGTTGGAAGCTGAAGCTAGAAAAATTCAGACTAGAAATAAAGGGCGAATTTTTAACAGAGGTTAATTAACTTCTGCAAGAACTTGTCAAAGTGGGGTGAGGTGGGGTGGGTTCTCCGTTGCTTGAAGTCTTTATATCAAGACTGGAAGTCTTTCTAAAAGGGAGTCTCTAGTTCAGCCAGATGTTATAGACCTGATGCAGGAATCATTGAGTGAAAATCTGTGACCTGATATGTGGGAATTCTGACTAAAAATGATCCTAGTGAGAGATTCTGAGGGCCAAATTAGTTCCTCAAATACACTTGTGCAACTCCATTGTATTCAAATTCTCCCTTTATGACACCATTGCAATCCCATTGCCTTGAACATTCTGTTGCTGTTGAACAAGAAGGAGGAGATATATTGAATTAGATAGTGACATTTTTACACAGTCAATTTCAGAGTAGACCTACATTTTGAGTGTTGAAAATATTTGAGAGGCTTGCAAACATTTTGTGGATATATAGTATTTTACCTATTAAAATGAAAAAATCATTACTAGCTGCTGTAATGCTGTATTTAGTGTACCCTTGATAAAAACAAAACTGTGTGTAGTATATCTTTCACTTTACTGAAAGACATGCCATGTATCACAAAATGGTACAGACCACTCTTACAAACTGTATAAGCAATTTCCATATAATTATATTATAGTGGATGTTCATATGAGGCAATTAAACAAAAAGAAGACAGTTTTTAGTAACTTGCATTGAATTATATTTGATTTACCTGATAAATGAAGAGCATTTTTCAATATTTTATCTGTTAGCTACTTTCTACTATAAAACTTCCATTTGGCTGAAGTTTCAGATGCAAGCCACTACTTGAGGCAGCCCACCAGACCAGATGGAAAGCTTGTAGAGTTTCAGTGCGTGGAGAAATGTCATCCATTCATTAGTGTCTCAACATAAAGGCAACCAAAGAGTGTCCCAATGTGTTATATTTTGCATTTGTATTTCAGAGTCAACTGAGCAATCTATAAAATCACAGCTGTTTATTAGCTACATACCTGTTGAGGCTCATGTGAGGTTTATCTACACCAGTGTATGGTTTATAAGGAGTTAATGAAACACCTATTATTTACATGGCACCCTAGTTTATGTGGTGTTTTGCCAATGCATAGAAAGCTGCATGCAAAAAAACAACTGAAATTTGATCGTGGTACATTGTTTAGCGCTCAAACCACACACTTTTGGTAAAAACACATTCTTTGTGTTATCTTGAGGCACGCGTTAAACATGTATATCTAACCTGACACATAGGTGGGATGATGGCAATAGCCCCTTAAGCCCTGGATTATTCCACTTTTTTGTTGCTATGCAGAGGTTAAAGTAAGGGGGACTGGGGTGAGGTGGAGCAGAGAGCCCTCTCTGGCTTGTGGAGTGCAACTCCCCCTTCCCTTGGCTGGTGCAGTGAGAGCTCCCCCTCCTGTTTTCAGTCTACTCTGACCACCAGTGTTATATATGCACTCATCTAAATCAGAACTGGCCCCATATATTTACCCAAAATATGAACATTACAGGAACATCTACATTTAGCTATATACATTTTTGCTGATCCTCCTTTCTCTGTAAAGTGTCATATTTTTATGGGGCCTGATCTCACATACACAGGTGTAAATCAGGAGTAACTCCACCAGTGTAAAATCAGAGTCAGATTCATGTTATCTAAAATTGTTTTTTACTGTGTATTATTACTATGCCTTTTAAGGGTATTGTGTCTTTATACTAAGATGTGTCTGTATGCATTTTATGTTAACACGTTGATTTTTAATGAGAAGCATTGATCTACTGTTCAGGAGGACCTAGAATGTTTTGTTTCATTGATGTGATGTAGTGTGGTCTAGTTGCAGCATATTGGGCTGTATTTTTAAAGCATCTGAGGACTCTTGTTCAAATCTTTCTGAAAGGGTTTGTGTCTAACTGCTTGAAAAGTACAAGTGGGCTTTACTAATTAATGCCCTAGTAAGCTGTATACACACAACCCAAGAGAAGGGGAAAGTAAGGGGTGGGAGAGAGGTGTAATGAGGACTGTATATTTTTAACAAATTCATGCCATCTGTACTCTTTATACACTTAGATACATGTGGTAGTAGCTGTGGGTGATATTAAGACTAATGATCTATACCTGGAAGTCATTAGAATTTGAGGTGACAAGGGGTAATGAAGTGTCTTGAAAATAAGGTATGTGGTGAAGCACACTCACTACAAGTGACAACAGTGAGCATAGTAAAAGCCATTATACAAACTTAACATTTGCCAACTGTTACCACATATGTAATACAGATATCCCCATATTCTGCCTAAAGGGGTAAGGCTATGGTAATCTTAGATACTATTGTGTGGTAACTGCTGGCAAATTCTGACTCTTTAGCAGAGATTGCCTTCCATAGATTAAATATACAAGAGAGAAATCTATGCACGTTAACACAGAAGACTTTGGTAAGGTGTAGGATCATTATGCTTTTCTGTTACATTAGGTGTTGTATCTCAAACCGGATTTACATGACAAGAAGGGGAGTATACTCTCCATATAACCATGTAAATTGGATACACATTGGGCTGAATGATTCTGGAAGGGACCAGCATACATTGCATGATCGCGAGACTCATGCCCTGAGCGAAACTCCAATATTTTCTCCCTGCAACCTCCACCCCTAGACCACAGATAGTGCAAGGACTGCTGCAGCCCTAGGACTCACAGGGAAAAAAAAGGCTTGGGATAGGTGGTCCCATTCACTATTCAAAAAAGAGGTTTTACTTTGCCGTTGAGGGAAGAGGGGGATATTTTTCCTCTTCCCTTCCCCCTGGACGATGGATCAGGCTACATCTGAACTCCCAGAGCTATGCATGAATTATCTGCCAGGATGAGGACTGGTGGGATATCTAAACAGAAATATCTCCTGGTATTGTTTCCCAATGCCCGACTATCATCTGTGGCAGGTTGGGTTGGTGGGAATTGGAAACACAGCACCAAATTCAGCCCAAGTGCAGGTGGGTGAAATTCCATTCACTCTGACTCATAGTTTGACCTTAGAGGGATGAAAGTAGTGGGGTTGCTGCATAAATGTTCTCAGGAGTGAGGCCTTTGGATCTGTTGACATGGCTGAACAGGCCAGCCATGTTGTTAGAGCTGTGACTTTTTCCTATATGAGCTGAGAAGTATGAATTATGTTCCCAGCAACCCATTCCATAAGAGTGTTTTAAAAAGCATCCAAGGCTTGCTTTCTCACACTATTTCCATATATTAAGTTTGGAAAGTAGTCAAAATTACACACCCAGCAGTGGGTAGATGCCTTGTTTGCAGTTAACCACTTTCTCAAAGGGATGAACTAATTGAACAAAATTGTAAAGATCACCATGTTGTCTTATTAGAACAATAGAAGATGTATAAAACTATCTATATGTGAATAATTTGTGGACTCCTTTATGTACAATGCTACTGAATGAATCTTGTTTTCTCTAATAAAAATCATTTTGAGAAAAAGTAAAGCTATGGAATGTTAAAAATATTAAATTCTAGAAGGAGATTAAATATATTTTCCTCTCTTCTCTCAGCTTTTCTTTCACTCCATTTTATAGTTTTTCTGTAAAGTACTAGTGTATTGTTTATTTTTTGAATTAAAGTGCTATAATGTCTGCAGCATTTTTGCATTTTATGAATATTTTATTGCATGATGAAAAAGAATGATTGTGTAAGCTTTAAAATGCATAATGTTTCATGTAAATATTTTACAAGGAAAACCCTACTGTGATACATCTTATTTTCATGGGTATCCCGGTGGGCATCAGAGAAGGGACATGTGAAATATATAGTTTGTAACCCAGTGGTTTTAAATTTCATAAAACACAGGGCTAGAGGTGGCTTTTCGAATCAAGCACTAACACTTCATCTCAGGTTTAACAGTTCTGGTAGAGAGGTCCACTTCCACTTCTATGTGAAATTAAGAGGCTTCTTTATTTAGCCAAGAAAAGGAGTCTACTTCTAACATTGTTCAGCTCCTATTGGTTTAATTGGATACGCTATTATAGGATCATCAAGCACAATGAAACCGACTATAAAAACTGGATCCTGTTCCTGTTAAAGTTAGTGGCAAAGCTCCTAATAACATCAGCTGGAGTAGGATCTGGCCAAAATTAAGCCCAAGTCCTTCAGTTTATTACAACTGTAGAAGTCAGTGGGCTCCAGGAGCATGCATGTGTGAATTTATGAATGCCAGTTGCAGGAAGGGGCCTGAGTTTGGAAACTGAAGTACACCCTTATCAATGTTGTTTTCAGTATTTTAAGTCAGGAGAACTTTGTTTCCTGGATATACAACAAAGCACAGAGCTTTGATGCCTGGATCATAGTTGTACAGGGCCTGATTCTGCATTCCTTGCACACCCAAAAGTCTCACTGGTTTCATTGGGAATTTTAGCTTTGAAAGGAATGCTGGATAAAGACCCCAAATGATTAAAAATTAAATGCAATGCTGTCAGGTTATATATTAAATAAAAAAATTAACATTTAAAAAAATAATTCCCATGGTCTACAGTAGTTGAGGCAGAGCCAGTGCATTGTAATGGAAATTTCATTCCCATATGCCACAGCAACTGCTGCACAGCAACTCTTTTAAACAGCTTTAGTGATGCATTGCTGATTTTTTTAAAAAAGTAATAATAATCCTGTAATGTGTCCAGTAAAAGCTCAAGAATATGTAGGCCTAATAATAGCTTGTTAACTTTATATGTGTTTGAAGAATCTTGGTGGCTACTTGTAAAGAAAAAAAGAGAAATGTTTGTTTTAGCTCCCCACACAGAAGTCTTTTTGCAGTAGACTGTAATTTTGGTATAATAAAAGAAGTTAAAAACCTTCCAGGTTTTTGAAATCTCAGAATATTAAGAAATAAATAGTAATTGAGTTGCTCTCGACATTTCAGTTTCCAACAAGCAAAACTTCAAGGTCAGATTCTGTGTGCACTTGTGTGTCCAGTTTTGTGTGTTTTAGGTTTTACATGCAAATCTGGGTCCCATATGAGTAACAAATGTCACGCTCTGGCTCTATCTTTTCGTGTGTGCTCACAAAAGCAGTTTACAATAACATGATTTATTCTTGCATGTCCAAAAGTTTAGTTGTAAAACAATGAACCCCCAATTTTGGAGATCGAGTTGAAAGACTTTGAAACATAGGTCCTTAATGTATATAAAGGTCAAGAAGAAGTTTTTGAATTTATTTTTACTTTTAGCATGATTTTAATTTCTCTTTAACTATATACCGTAATGACAAGATAACAATTCAGATTTGATCCTGCTCTATTTAAGCCAATGAAAGAAGGATTAGGCTCTTGAAGAAGCATATACGGCAGAAGCAGATTATACAGGATCTGTTCATCAAAGTATAGTATCTTTTTGATTAGCTTGTTAGTTTGGTAACATAAAAATACTACGTTATTGTATTAAGTCAAACCTAGCATATTTACTAGAACCATAAGAAAGCAGTTAAAGATAACGCTGGGTTTAAAGTACTAAGCAAAACCTTATGGAATAATAATAAAATGTCTGCAGTATTATGACATTCAAAAGTCCTTTCTGTAGGTTACAGAACAAATGAAATCATAAGTTGCCTCTTCTGATTTTGATGGTAACAAAAGCAACGGTTTCAGCAATATAGTAGTGTTTCAGCAATCAAAGAGGCTGCTTTCTTACCATAATGTTAGCATCATCTCAGCATGTGGTGGCAGAAAGGTTCTTTTTCTGTAGTATACCACTAATCCTGCACTGTCTTTATGATCTTTATTTTCTGATGCTTGCCCAAGCTGATCATTTACAAACTACAAAGATTAAAGATGGATCATATGTAAGACTGCAGGCCTTCACATGGTATTAAATTATATTAATTTTAGGATGCCCCTAAAAGCTCTATAGCTTTCTGTCAAAAGCAAAGCTTGCATGATCAGCTCCCCCTTCTCTAATTTAAATGTTTTTACACCTGTATCATTTGAGCCACTTTTTATAGTAGGTTGCTAAGGAGATATTTTGGAAGCTAAATTGCATCCCAGAGATTTTTTTTACTTCTGAATGTTTATAAAGTCAGATTTTCAAAAGCCCCTGTCTCCTCTCCATGTGAGCAAAATCAGTGCCGTCAAAATTTGTGTCCATACTTTTTGTGCCTGTAAAAATTAATTGCAGGCATAAACAAAAGTGCCTGATTGACAAGTGTAATGAGAAGAACAAGTATTCTGGTTTGTGTGCTAAATTAATTTTGAGGGGAGGGGATGTAAAGTCAGGCATAGTGCATTTTTGCAGGAAAAAATTGCAGCTGAACACAGGGTTGTTTTTTTGAAAATCTGACCTTACATATCCAGATGTAAAAATTAACTCTGAAATGAAATGCAGCATGCAAGTTGTCTGAATAGAAGCTAAGTTAGAATGAGTGTGGAAAGATAAGTTTAGAGAAAATGAGTGTCTCTTAAAAATGAGTGTAAAAATATTGTGAGCCCAATTACTTTAGTAATATTGTGAATCCACTTTTGTGAGTGACTTACTCATCTGAGTATTCTTGTTGAAGTCAATTGGTTAACTGCCAAAATATTGCTTTCCAAATGATTTTGCAATTATTTTTAATAGCAAATAAGTGAGTACGTGCTCACCAGTATGTTTAAGGATTGACATATTGGGCCCCTTGTGTTAGACATTTTAATTCTTCATAGTTAGCAAGTGATTAACTCCACAATGAGATCTGATTGCTTTTGTATTTAGAATAAAAGAAATTATGTAAAAGGAACAAAATATTTTATTTTGAGTGCTATGAGGCAAGTTGAGTACTTACGCTCTTCAGGATGTGTCACAATGATTTGTTACTAAGCATATTTGCTACATATGTGCAACATAGTATTCATGCCAAAATGCATACGGTATTTGCATAATGTTTCACTGTCTGAAATATATTTTTCTCAAAGTATCTAAATACCTAATTCATATACAGATATAGATTCTCTTCTGAAATTCTACAGTTGATTATGTAAACAATGCGTATTTTATTAGAAATAAAATGTCTTAAGTCCCAGTCCATCACCCACTGACATCAATGGGAGCAAAATTGGACTATGCAACAATAAGGGACAAATCCAGGGCCCAGTATGCAGGTCAAGGTAAGGCGCTAGCCAGAGTTGCATTGGGCATAATGGTTAGAAATCTCTTTCGCAGGCTGGAAGCAGGTGCAGTGCTGCTCTTGTAAACTTCTGCAGCAAAGTCTATGCAGGTGAGATGTGGAGCCTTCTGCCCCAGCACACTCATGTTGTTTCCTCTCAGTGCCGCTTGTTTTCTGCCTTGTAAGGAGCACTCAGAGAGAAGCATTCCATGCTATGCATGGGATGTGTCCCTCTGAATTTCTGCCTTTTCATTTGCATAGTGGAACAAAACTGGTTTTGTCACCATAGGATCCTCTGCTGCATAGAGGCAGGGTCAGGATTGACCGCGAAATTAAGCTACTATTGTGTATCTGATCTAAATGTAACCTTCGGAATAAGTCCCTAAGAAATGTACCTAAAGGAGCACTAAATGACTTCAGAACCATCACACTGTAAATGACTTGTAAATAACTTTCACAAATGGTCTAAACTGTTAATGCACAGCAGACTATACAGCAGCTTCTTCTGAGTCTTTTGAATGCTACTGGTCTAAGGATCAACTGCCTCGTAAAAGGGTATTGCATGTATGAGGCCCAAATCTGGCAAGTGGGGGGAAAATGAGGCAATCACCTCCTTAAGTGCAGCCAGTCTAGTTCTGTTTTATAGGGTGGGGATGAAGGCATGGGCTCTTCAATCCTGTGTGATGAAAAGGCGTCCTGCGCCCCAGTGCATTGTGGGGGAAAGAGGGTGGGCAGTCCATAGTAGTGAAAATGGAGGGGCCTGGTGGCCTTTATGAATCTACTGGCTCTCCTTCTTTCCTCACCTCTGGGGTAAAGTATGAGACTGCAGTAGGGACAGAGGTTTCTGCAGCCTTGAATGTGAAGAATGCTTGAAGTTGCTCCACTAATGTTCCTTGGAGAGAGAAAGGATTCTGTGGTGGTTTTGTCTGCTCGCTGGGATAAGGTTTGCCCCAGTCTATGCAGGGTTGGGTAGCAGCTCAGAAAGCATATATGTGTAAACATATGGGGTATGCTGTTCCATTACACCTCTTTGAAGCTTCTATCACACAGGACCAGATGGGTAGCCTTTGGAGTATTGTTGTGGCCATTTTCTGCCCTGTGTTCCTGCTTCTCTCTGTGGGTTTACTGGCGTATGGTCTACAGTATGTAGTCATGGATCTACAATGTCTTCATGTTCCATCCACATGAAAGAACTCTTATTATAGCTGTAATGGAAATTACATGCAAGCACTGAGGGAAGACTATATCTCATTTTTAGTACTTCCAATAATACCTAGGTACACAACAGATTTGTTAAGAAATTATTTTTTTCCTGTGCTCTGAATTTCCAGTGTTTGTTCATTCAAGCCATTTCTTAAAGTTTATTCTATCAAAGCTTTCTGAAAAATACGTGTACTATAGCTGAATGTACAGTATCTAGACTTCTTATTCCCTGGCTACTAATATTTAGCTTCAGGCAAATATGAAGTTAAAGATGCTATTTTCTGTAATGAGCTATTATCAAATTGTTAGAATCAGTATAAAGTTTCAACACAAAATATACTTAATTTACAGCATGTCAGTAAAAAAATGAGAGAGGGTCTGCTTTTAAGTTGTCACTTTTCAAATAAACTGGTTTAAAGAATGAGATTAGGAATGGAAAGGAGAGTTAGGTTTGTCATAATAACAGTATATTTGATATATATGTTAGTAGCAAGAATATTGACAGTGGAGAGATCGAAATTAATCCTTGTCTGTTAGACCAGGGCCAGAAGTTGTTGCCTCAAACCATAACAATTGATTTCACTAGTTCATTTGTCTAATGGCCCTGCATTGTTATATACTGAGCCAGAACATATTTAGCACTCCACCAAAAGTGTACATTTAGAGTGCGATTCAGACGTTATTTACAACAGTGCTAAAACAGGAGTAATTCTGCTAAAATCACGGTTGATTCTGGTGGAAAAAAAGGTGACATGAAATCTGAATCAGGCCTTTAGAATTTTAAGAGAATTTAAGAGAGTCATTTTCAGATATGCAAATAGCTTCCCTTCATTCCCCAAAATATCTCTCTTTAAAGGATTTTTGAATGATTTTTAACACTGAAGAAGTGGATACATTAGCGTGCACCTACAAGCAATTTAATGTGATTTTCTGTGGAACATTTTGTTAGGCTTATTTAAGATAAGATCAAGAGTAGTTGCCATTAATATTTTCACTTGCATATTGATCTATTATTTACATTAACAACCAAATGTTAGTAGGAATAGAAAAAAAGTTTCTGCTTCATATTGAAGAATATAAATCAATACATTTTGAGTGGAGTCTGTAAATGTCAGTTGACTACAAATAAATGTCATATATGTATCAAGCTCACTTTTGGATAGGCAAATTATTCTAAAAGCATATTCTATTTTGTTGTTGCCAGTGGCTTTACTATTTAGAAGACAAACAGTAAATTTAATTTACATAATTAAGTTAATCTTTTAGATTTTAATGTAGTGTAGCCTGAGTTTCAAGGCTTGTAAATGAGATTTTACCAGTAAAGCTCTTATTACTAGAATAAATACCACTTCCTCTGAGCAGCAGTGAATAGCGTACATCTCTTATGTTCCTTTGTCTCAGACAAGAGAAAACAATAAAATACTGGCAGCCCTTTCTTGACAGTTGCTTTAAAAAATATAATAAAAAATACAACTTCTGTGTGCAAAGGTTGAAAGTCTATCACTTCGCAGAAAAATAGATTGTGCTTCTAAGGACCTTCAACCATAAGGCCTCTTTTGTAAAGATGCCTGCCTTTAAAATGCAACTTTTTTTGTTCGATGCACAGCCTAATGTTCCATGCACCGTACTAGTAGTAGCATTTTATGCAACATTGAAAGACTCAATTAATTTGCATAATTCCATGAGTATTACCATGACTTTAAGGTAGGTTAGTTTGCTCAGGAGTCTTGTCTGTTCAATACATATGTTTGCCATTTTGACAAATTAATCATTTCTAAAAACAATTAATTATACTTATGACAAACTGAACCTTATACCCATGGGTCTTACATTTTTATAGCAGAAATCTAATATTAATGCGTATAAGATCAGTGATTTAGTGAGTACCTTAACAGTCAACAATGCCTAAGGCTGAACAAAATTAATATTTTGTTTCCCATCTGGAGACTTCAGTAAAATTAATGAGGAAGGGTGCTTATTGTAATACATAATGGGAGTAAATGCACAATATTTGACCTGGCAATATTTAACATCAGCATTCAGATATTTTGTCTATTTTCCAGTGTAAGTGGGTGAACTATACAGTCTGTTTTCTGCTGTGAATATCAATATGGATAATACTGTCTGTAATGACACTCACTTCTTTGCCTTTATTGGCATAGATAAAGAAATAGTATTCATGTTATCATTTAACAACAGAAAACCCTGGTGCATGGCATTCCTATTATTAAGATAAAACATTTTTTTCTTCTGATGTATTTTTCTTATACATAAAATATTTCATTTTCCCACAAATGACAAAAATATGATGACGTCCACAATCAAAACACAAAAAAATAGAATGAAACTCTATTGGTAAAAAATAAATTATAGGAAAAGGTGTGTGAATTTATCTGTATGAAAAGTAATTCTGATAATATAAAACTTTTTCTGGTTATCCTTCAAGGTGTTGGAAAATTCCCCACTACACTGAGGAGAGAGAGAAACACAGAGAGGTTAAGGCTTATGACTTAGACCATTTGTAAACATCCAAATGGAACCCCACCATTGTCCTAATTTGTAGAGACTTGAAAGTTATTTTGACAATTGGGGAGCAGTAATTGTTAATTTCCCAGCTCTTCAACTAAGCTGCACCAACCCAACCCAACCTAGTAAGCAGCCCAACCTTGCTGATTTTACTTGTCCTGCCCTACGATGTTTGTTTTTTTCGAAACTCATCTGCGGCCTGATTCAGCTCTCACTGAAGTCAGTGGCAGAACTCGTATTGACTCAGTTAGTGCAGGTCAAACTCCTGTATTCAAACATCTGGTTTAGGTCTGAATTGGATGTTTTTTCCCCTCACAAATTCCTCATTTTAAAAATTGTTTAAGTCTCCTGACAAGAACTGTGACTGTTTATTTGTAATACTATTCCATCCACAACACATTTTGAAACACTTTTTTGTTACTAAATAAATTGTGTAATAAATGGTTGATCTGTTTTTTTTTAAAGGTTAAGATGTGGCAAGTGTGCTACATTTACTCTTTAATTAGGGTTCCTTTGTTAACATGAATTATAGCTAATATTTAAATATAGCCACATAGGATGACTCAATTTTCATTCAGATGGGACCCCAACCAACCAGCCAACAATTGAATGTTGCAATGCTACATTTTCTGCAAAAACCTTTAACTCTGTAAACATTTCTTATGAATAGGAGAAATGTCAAGAAGAGATGTTGTATGCCATGTACTGAAGTTCAG
>NC_133776.1:30463885-30504695 GCF_003597395.2 Chelonoidis abingdonii
ATTTTGTCAAATCTGCAGTGAAAGTGTTCTTAAAATGAACATGTGCTGGTAATCATCCGAGATTGCTATAACATGAAATATATGGCAGAATGCGGGTAAAACAGAGCAGGGGACATACAATTCTCCCTCAAGGAGTTCAGTAACAAATTTAATTAACACTTTTTTTTAATGGGTGTCATCAGCATGGAAGTATGTCCTCTGGAATGGTGGCTGGAGCAAGAAGGGGCATATGAATGTTTAGCATATCTGACATGTAAATACTTTGCATTGCTGGCTACAAAAGTGCCATGAGAATGCCTGTTCTCACTTTCTGGTGACATTGTAAACATGACACGGGCAGCATTATCTCCTGTAAATGTAAACAAACTTGTTTGTCTGAGCAATTGGCTGAACAAGAAGTAGGACTGAATGGACTTGTAGGCTTTAAAGTTTTATATTGTTTTATTTTTGAGTGCAGTTACACAACAAAAATAATCTACATTTGTAAATTGCACTTTCACGACAAGGAGATTGCACTACAGTACTTGTATGAGGTGAATTGAAAAATACTGTTTCTTTTGTTTAGCATTTACAGTGGAAATATTTATAATAAAAATAATATACACTTTGATTTCAATTACAACACAAAATACAATATATATGAAAATGTAGAAAAACATCCAAAATATGTAATAAATTTCAATTGGTATTCTACTGTTTAACAGTGCAATTAAAACAGCAATTAATTTTTTAAATTGCGATTCAGTTGTTTGAGTTAATCACGTGCGTTAATTGCGATTAATCGACAGCCCTATATAAAATTTTATGAATATACTACCCAAAATAACTATCTGTGCATAATGTCATGTAAAGGTCTGATATCTTGGGATATTACTAGAAAGTAAGCTATTATAGTTTGAACAGGTGCTTCATCCACTTGTGCCAGGAAATACTAGAGCCACTAATATCTTACTTGGTGGTAACAAGATAAAATAACATTTTACTGTGACTACAGTGTGTGTATATTTAAAATGTTGTGCATGTGAATAGTATTTTATTTTTTAATGAACAGGAATGCTTTGATTTTGCTCTTTCTGCCATTGGATTCAATGGCAAAATTCCCATTGAGTTCAATGGGATCATGATTGTATACACCTGGAAAGCTTGCGGGATGTCAGTTTGTATATGCTAATCAATGGGTACTGTGGTGCAAGACTTGGGAAAGAATAAACATTTACATGAACACTCTATTGACAGAATGTTCCAAACTCAGCTCGAAAGCAAAAGGTGCCCTGCATCACTCTGCTTGCTATGCTGAACAACTGATTATAAAGATCTTAGTAACTGAAAATGGGACTCAGTCCTGACATTCACAAACAACAGTTGTAATTTCATAAACATGCTGGTTTTTAAATTCTGATGGATTTGGTTCCCGTGGAAGAAAAGGTCAGTTTGAGTTATGTTAAATACATGTTCTGTGTAGTTTTATTGAGTTCTATGTATCTACATGTTCTAGGCCTAGAAAAAAAATGAAAGCAAGACATTATTTTTTGCAGATTAAAACAAAGAATTAATTGGATGAATTTGGTGTTACCACCACCCAAACCTGGGACAAGCTCTGTCTGTTACCTGCCATGGAAACAACCAAAGACTCTTCTAGAGCAGGGACTGCCAGTCATGCTGTGTATTGGTAATGTGACCAAATGTAATGCAATTTCCACCTGTGCTTAGGATGAGGGAGCCAAATTCTGATTGCTGCATTTGTTTGATCATTTATGTTGGACTTAAGCCTTACTTGAATGCTGGTAGCAGGAGAAGAAAATGTTCACTGGCATGGCGCCGCCTCTGTGGGGACTCTGGGGCTGGAGCACCCATGGGGAAAAAATGGTGGGTGCTGAGCACCCACCGGCAGCCCCCCATCAGCTCCCCTTTTCCCCCCAGTGCCTCTCACTCACCAGCAGTCCTCACTGATCAGCACCTCCCCCTCCTTCCCAGTATGCAGGAGGCTCTGCGGGGGGAGGAGCAGGGATGTGGTGGGGATGGAGCGGGGACAGGAAAAGGCATGAAGGGTTGGGGCCTTGGGGGAAGGGGTGGAGTAAATGGTAAATTTTCAGAAGGGAGAGGGGTAACTAGTAGTGTTCCCCAAGGGTCAGTCCTAGGATCAATCCTATTCAACTTATTCATAAATGATCTGGAGAAAGGGGTAAACAGTGAGGTGGCAATGTTTGCAGATGATACTAAACTGCTCAAGATAGTTAAAAACAAAGCAGACTGTGAAGAAGTTCAAAAAGATCTCACAAAACTAAGTGATTGGGCAACAAAATGGCAAATGAAATTTAGTGTGGCTAAATGTAAAGTAATGCACATTGGAAAAAATAACCCCAACTATACATACAATGTGATGGGGGCTAATTTAGCTACAACGAATCAGGAAAGCGATCTTGGAGTCATCATGGATAGTTCTCTGAAGATGTCCACTCAGTGTGCAGTGGCAGTCAAAAAAGCAAACTGGATTTTAGGACTCATTAAAAAAAGGGATAGAGAATAAGACGGAGAATATCTTATTGCCCTTATATAAATCCATGGTACGCTCACATCTTGAATACTGCATGCAGATGTGGTCTCCTCATCTCAGAAAAGATATACTGGCATTAGAAAAGGTTCAGAGAAGGGCAACTAAAATGATTAGGGGTTTGGAATGGGTCCCATATGAGGAGCGATTACAGAGGCTAGGACTTTTCATCTTGGAAAAGAGGAGACTAAGGAGAGATATGATGGAGGTATATAAAATCATGAATGCTGTGGAGAAAGTGAGTGTGGAAAAGTTATTTACTTTTTCCCATAATATAAAAAGTAGGGGCCACCAAATGAAATTAATGGGCAGCAGGTTTAAAACAAATAAAAGGAAGTTCTTCACACAGCCACAGTCAACCTGCGGAGCTTCTTGCCTGAGGAGGTTGTGAAGGCTAGGACTATAACAGGGTTTAAAAGAGAACTAGATAAATTAATGGAGGTTAAGTCCATTAATGGCTATTAGCCAGGATGGGTAAAGAATGGTGTCCCTGGCCTCTGTTTGTCAGAGGGTGGAGGTGAATGACAGGAGGGAGATCACTTGATCATTACCTGTTAGGTTCACTCCCTCTGGGACACCTGGCATTGGCCACTGTCAGTGGACAGGATACTGGGCTGGATGGACCTTTTGTCTGACCCAGTATGGCCATTCTTACGTTCTTCTTATGAAGGGTCATTCCTTGTCATATAGGTTGTAGTTTGTAGTTCTTCAGATAGCTAAAAATCAGTGGCCAGCTAGTGTGATTTAATGTTGATCTGGTTGACTTGTTGCTCCACCCCAGCTGAAAGATGAGCAGATGAAAAGAAGGCCTTTGCTTTTTTCCTCCAGCTACATAGAAGGTTTCTATATGGTGGCTCGTCCTACTCATATATTATGATCCACAGTTACTGTTAATTGATTTTATTTTCTTGCCTGTGGTTTTCTATTGGTACTGGTTGCTGAGTATTGCTGTACTATGTGTTCCACCTCTTTGGCCCTTCACTGTCTCTGGTTGACTTACGCATGGTTCTGTGACACTGCCCAGGTGTATTCCTGGTACAAGTTCTCTATTGTTGACTCACTTTTATAGTCCGTTATACAGCAGGGGAGGTCCATAACGTAGAATCCGAGAGGATCCCTCCTCAGCGGAGCCCATGTTTGGCGGTATTAAGTAAATAGAATGCAATGGATAAAAACCATTTTCAATGGAGACAGGAATGCCTGCATGAGCAGCCAGCAGCCCACAAACCAGGACACCGAAATCAGCCTTGCTGATTTTCTGCAGGGGAGAGCGTGCTGTCACACAGGTTACCAGCACTGGAGGAGCTTTCCAGTATCCTGCGAAAAGGGACAGGAATTTATACAGGCTTTTTATTGCCAAGAGAAAGGCGTTACTCTCAGCAATGTCTGCCTGCCTGGCTGGTTTCAGGCTGATAGGATGATTGCATGTTTGTAAAACTGCAGGTTTTTAACTTCCAGTCGCACATTTCTCTCTCCTAAATGTGACACAACACTGAACAAGCATTCTTTGCCATGTGCAAATTCTGTTTGATTGGAAATTACTCATTTTAATTAAAATTCTTATTTCAGAATCTTATTTCAGACTGCTGACAAAGCGACACCTTTCATGACACTGGAATTGTGGAGGCTCAGTGTTAGAGATTATAACAAAACATTTCCATGCTGCTTCAATACTGTTTTAACAGTCAGATGAAACACTGGGTCAAATTCATTCCTTGTGTAAGTCTCTTGATATCCCTGACTCAGTTTGGCTTGCTTTCTTTAAAAATTAAAAAATTAAAGCATTTTTTTTCGTGAGAAGGATGATTAGAAATATATCTAATTTTTTTTAAATAAAAGTGATTCAATGTATATATGAAAACCATAAACACAACTTAAAAAAAGTCAAGTATTTCTTCTGTTTTTTAACCAATATTGAGGAGTGATAGAAACTTCCTTATTGTGATATATTTCAGGGTTTGAGCCTATACTCACTCACTGGAGTCAACATCAAAGCTACAATTGACTTTAATGGGGCAGGATCTAGGCCACAGTGGACAACTATATTGCTGTTGTAATGGAGGATGTCAGTTTTCAACAAGGTGGTTGCAGCTGGCAGCAGGTGGCTTGAAAATGCCTCATTTTAATCAACAATATTTTTCCCCCAAATACACTTCACAGCTTATGCATGGTGAGAAATGCTTCTCACAATGTGAATTTAGAGAACATTGTGCAGTGTAAAATGGGTGCAACTTTTACTTATGGAAAAGCTATATCAATTTGCAAGATGGAATTTTTGAAAGGGAAGCCTTTTAGTCTTGGAACAATGATGTTATCCTTGCATTTAAATGTAGGTAATGTTCTAATACAAACTTGCACCCTGATTCTGCAATGATCTCTGCGGGGTTGCAGGAGTTCCTGCATGGAGTTCAATGCTGTATTTGGAGCTTTGGGCCTGATTTTGCTACCTTTAATCATATTGACTCCAAATCAGTAAGGGACCTAAGCATGTGCTTAAGTGCTTTGCTGAATCAGAAACATTGAACAAAACTATTAATCCTCAAATAGTCCAACTGATATCAGGTGCTACTTGATGTGAATAAAGGTGGCATAACTGTTACCTTAATAAATTATTACTTTTAAGTGGATCAAATGAATTAAGATAGAAAAATGTTATAAAATATAACATTTGTAACATATTCTCATATCACTAATATACTTAGTGGTTTTATCCTTAGCTTTTACAAAATTAGACATGGTAGGGAAAGAAAACATTTTCAACTGCTTTTGCTTAATACTTTAAAATTTAGAGTGTTTGTTAAAATCCTGTAAGAAACATAGTCTGGGCCCTGCTGTCTGTACTCTGCAAAATTCCCATGTACTGATCCCTGAGTCCCTGAACCTGCAAACTCCTGTGCATATGCTTAATTGGTGACTCCACTGGGATTTTTTTATATGCAGAAAGTTAAGCATATTCATAAGGGTTCATCAGATCAGGGTCTTAGTTTGTTAGTATTGATCTGTTTAGTGAAGTTGCATTATCTGTAGCTATATTTTGGATATAATTTTTGCCAGAATTCATTGCATTGCTATATTAACTCCTAGGCTGTAACCTCCCAGCAGGGTTAGACACGTTACCTGTAATC
This sequence comes from Chelonoidis abingdonii, assembly GCF_003597395.2. Classification (NCBI taxonomy): domain Eukaryota; kingdom Metazoa; phylum Chordata; order Testudines; family Testudinidae; genus Chelonoidis; species Chelonoidis abingdonii. The sequence continues at coordinate 30,469,562 of NC_133776.1, forward strand.
TTTCACATGGATACAGTTCATCATTAGTGAAACTCCCGCTTTCAGATCAGTCATATTTTAGGACTCACAATTGATATATCAGTCACAGCATAAAATGCTATCATTCCTGTAGACCAACTGTTTACCCGAGTATAACACAAACTCTCCTCCTGTGTCTCATTTCATCACACTGTTCCACATAGTGATGTTTCAATGTGAAATGAAGTTTTTTCATGCTGTGCTTCTGAGTAGAAAAAAGACAGAAGAACATATATGATAAATGGTGAAGGTTCCAAGAGAAACCTTGCAAAACAATACAATTTGGAAGCATTACATTTGCTTAAATAATTTAGTACATAAATGTGGCTGTTAGTTTTATAACAAAATACTATTTATGTGACCATGGGTGGAAAATCAGTTATATTTCTAATGAATTACTGAATCTCATGTTTTATTTAGAAATTAGGAAATAAAGCTCACTGTAAAGTTGCCATTGTGAAATACTTTTGGAATCTATCTCATTAGCAAAAATATAACTATTCTTTTCAATGGTTCATATATTTAGTTACAGGTTTTTTTTGTCATTGGAAATTAATTTTAATTTTTTTAAAGTAGTAACTCTTTGTTATATTTTAGATTAAATTATATCATTGAAAAAGATGAGTTAATTGAATGAGTAGATCAGTAATAATACTTCGATTGGGATTCTTTTCTTACTTACAGTGCACATTGACTTCTGTGGAATTACTCTGATTTGCACCGGTGTAAATCAAAGGAGAACCAAGATTTAGTTCGAATTCAAGTTTTAATATGATACTTAATTACCAAAATATGACTGATTTCATCTGCAGCTGTGGACACTCAGTCCTCCTGAAAATCATGTGCTAGATAAATTATAACGGTGAAAAAACAGAAGCACCCAAAGCTTGAGGCCACTTTACTTATCGGTAACACTGGGATGATTATATTTACTTCCGGGGAGGGGCACGGGAAGGATAAATACTGTGGCTGGGGCAAACCTGAAGGGATGCATTTAACTTTCTTGACTTTCAAAGAATGTTGGGTTCCTAATGCCTTGACTGCTTTGAAAATCCTTTGCAATATAACTGCAAAGCATGTGTCTTGCTCCTTCATTCCTGCACTCTGTGCTCTAAGATCCTGACCTTGCAAACACTTCTGCACATGCTTAATTTTATGTCTAAGCAAATGCATAAGTGTTTGCAGATCCAGAGCTAAAGGACAAAACTTCAGTTGTTGATGAAAAAATCCTTGCACAGACCCACCATAGTGCTGGCTTGGTGTTCCATGATGTTTTTCTTGAGTCTATTGAAACTTTCATTACTTTATATGTTTGTCACTGGTTCCACCACTCACATTTGGCTGTATATTTGGCCAAACAGACTGATCCACACATAAACAGATAACTGCCTCCCAATAATCATTCAGAATTTTGGTTAACATGCAAGTATGTATACTGTAGATCTATTCTTCAGTATATTTGATCACTATGTATTCCTTCTCTCACTAGGCTAAACCCTCACCCCAACCACATCTAGTAGGTTCCATAGCTGCTGTTTCTTATGATTAGTATCTTTTTCTTGTGTCTTTCATTGCTATTTTTTTGTAGATAAATGTTTGTTGAAGGCATATATTGTTGTAATATTCTTCGATAAAAAGTAAGTAGTTTTATACTTTCTTAACCGGGCATTTTTTACAGCCTCATTTAAACTTCTAAAATAAAAAGTAAAATATGCTGCAGTAAATGCTAGAGAAACTCACTGCTGTCATGAATTTTCTTAATTAAAAATCTTCTGATCTCTCTCTCTCTCTCAAGCAATAATTCATGGTAGCTAAAAACAGCTGTGAAACACAATCTTCTGGTGACCTCAAAGGCTGTGAAATACTGTAAAATTGAAAGTTCTTTGAGGAAAAATATTTTACATATTTTCTTGAAAGACGGTGTATACCTTTACCATGGAAATTATCTTTTCTATATTGTCTTATGGTAAAGTTAAAGATCCAGCAAATAAATAATTGTTGCGATGAAACATGTAGCATTGCATCTGTAAAACATTTTTCAGGTGTGGAAAAGACCAGTTAGAGAATATGATGGATTTTCATGATCGTTAACTCCAGGTTTTGAAGTATATTGGTAACATACATATTATATGGAGATTAAAAAAAGTGGAAGATGATTTGAGGTTTCCAAAAAATTTGTATACAAAATAGAAGAAAATTTTGGTTATGAAGATGCTGTGAATCATCAGAAACCGTGGTAGTTTTTGATGATATAAAGCCATAGCAAATTCTCTGATGCCTTTTCTTGTGGGAGTCTTGTGCAGCACTAGTATGTTGATGATTCTGAAAATCACAGTGCAATAGTGGTTTGGAATGACATTTAACTTCAACTTTTTCTAGTGCAGAGGACTGATTTATTATACCCCCCCTCTCTCTGACACAAGGCAATAAACATTGATGTATTAATCATGTAATTTAATATTTGTGGTATTTGCTAAAGACGTCTATGATTAAAATTGTTGACATTTTAACAACGATGCCTAAGAAGTAAACAAAAGGCTTGCTATTAATGGACTCCGCACCAGAGCACTTGGCCTTTTGTGTGATCTATCATCTATAAAAACCCAAGCTCTTCGGTTTTGCCTGCTGACCTGGCTAAGGATTATGCATAGCCACAGTAAAAAGTGACAAGCTTTTCAAACTCTTCATGTATACGGACAGGATAACTAGGCAAAAACATCTTGCGGCTTTTAATGTAATAAAATAAATTACTGTTCAGAGTCTCCAGGCAGGTCATATCAGCATCTCTAATACTGGAATTAATATATTTTTAAACATTAGCATATTAGATTGGGTTCTTTGTGTTTTCGTCAGACCCTGCTGATCTATTGGACCCAGAAAAAAATATAATTAGCCTTTCAGATATTGTATAGTTTGGTTGATTTTTTTTTATTCCAGATTTTTTCCGTGTGGATGATGATTTGAAACCCATAGATGAGTCCACTAGTACTTATGTGACCTCAAATGAATAAAATATAGTTAGCATGCTACTTATATTTATTCATCATTGGTGACTTCTTACATGCACTCCATGAAAATGAAAATAAGATAGGATTAGCACTTGAATCTGTTTTCATTTCTACCCCTCTGTTGGAGAAAATCCAGATCTAGGAGGAAAACGTATTGTTAAAAACATCAGTTGAAGCTCAGTGGTTCTGTTGTTTGAATTTACTATATATTATAAGCAATCATTCATTGGAACTACAGATAATTGTGCATGAAGGGTACCAGGATATTTTAAATAATGCAGGATCTTGCAGTCCAAACACTGGAAAACTAATATTAGTTGGCTGAGTTTCAAGCTAGAGAAGTAATGCTTGCTGGCCGGGGGGAACAATCAGTAGGGCAGAGATTCACAGAATGTGCCTTCTGACTGTTACTCAGATTTGTATTCTGGGGGTCTTGTTGGATCCCCATCTGCTCCTATACGTTCAGATAGGAGCAAGACCAAAGAGTATTTTATTCATCTGCATTTGGCAATAGATTCTTTCAAAAGCAGGCCTGACCATGTTTATCAGTGACTTTGTCATCTAGATGCTGGATTATTGCAGTGCGTGCTTCATGAGGTTACACTTTAAGACCACTCAGCTCCTGCAGAATGCTCCTTTCTGCTTATGTGGTGTGTCAGGCAGTGGTGATGGTATACCTCTGCTCTGCAATCTGCACTGGGTTTCATTTGTTTTTTGGGTCCAGTTTAAAGTATTGCCCTATAAAGCTCTAAGTAGTTTGGGACTTGGCTGCCTTAGAAACCACTTCTCTCCTCTTGAAATACTAGGCAGCTATGATTAGGTGTGATGCACAAACTGGCAAACTTCTAGTTTAAACAGGAAAGGGCGGGTGACAGGTCAGTTTCAATGGAGAGTCCTCGACTCTGCAAGTATATTCCCTCTTGTTCTGGCACAGATTGGTTAATATCACATGGCAAACTATCCTGCATAAAATGCATTCTGGAGCTCTCAGCAACCTGTTGAGCTGATCTGAGTGCCTTACACACTTATCAGGAGAAAATGTCAGGTTACAGGCCTGGACTGGGACAGTGGAGTATCATTTCTGACAGAGAAAGTGGGGTGTGTAGTTGTCCTTGACCAGAGACCATCTCAGGTAGGTTGCTCCGTGTTGAACCATCAGTAGTTTGAAGTTGGCTTTCTCGGTCAGTCCAAAGTACTGTGTTTTGTCTGTTCTCAATGAGACAAAAAAGCATGGATTGCTATACCCAAATCTGTACCCAAAAGGTAAGGACCTAGTCCCTAGACCAGCCAAAGATAAAAGAAGGTGATCCTGGTCCCATCCTGACTGCTGAACGGGTGAAATCCGGATTCCATGGAAGTCAGTGAAAGCTTTGCCATTGACTTCAGTGGGGCCAAGATTTCACCAGTGTCATTGAATGTCCCACAATACTTTAGCAAGTTTAAAGATGTTAGCCATGGTGTTCTGGTTCAAGTATGAAGTAGTTACATTCAAGTGGAAGCAAAGACTCTCATTCTCCATTGATTCCAAGTTAAATGAAATATTTGAAACTAATTATGTGATGGCAAAATGGCAACATTATATAATGAATGCAGAAAGCAAATCACACCTTAACTAGGCTTAGGAGGATCACCGGTTGTTGTTATCCACAAAATAAAGACCTTTACAAAAATATTGACTGCATTTTGCTAGTCCTCCACAAAGAGATAATTGTCTGTACAGTGCCTTGCACAATGGTCCTGGTTCATGACTCCCTCTCCTAGGCACTATAGCAGTGCAAATAATAAATAATAATGGTAATGATACATAAAGTAGAGTCTGCAGAGTCTTGAGCAACTTCACAAAAAACCATATAAAATTACAGAAGAGGCCCCCAATAAAAAACACTAAGCAGTTAGTTCTTAAGTGCTTTAATGATGTCAACACCAGCCTTACAATACTTATAAAATCCCTAGGTCTGTAAGATCAAAGAAAGTGACAAGGGGTCTTACTGAGCGCTGATTTCTTTCTGTGATGATAGTGGTGGAATAAAACTTTGATGTTTTATATGCTTAAAGCCCTAGATTAAAATATTTTAATGAAGGTGAAAATGAATTTGGAAGTGGCCAGCTTCAATAAAAGTTGATATCATGTACGATATAGTGCTTGACTTGCTTACCATCAGGTAAATTGGAACTGAAGTGTCCAAAGATCTGAAGTATGGTGCACAAGTAATTAATCAGGCCATTGGTCTTTGTTGATCCTTTAGGCTCTTATAAAATCACAGTGGCATAGATTAAATAGAAAACAACCTTTCTAGGGTCCTGACCCTTTATGGGTTTACAAAATTAATGGAAAATTCATAGCTGTTAACATGGTCATTTTTTGTTAAGATAGATTGAAGCTAACATGGGACAGGCTCTACAAGAGTAGCAGTCTTATGCAAAACCTAAGACCAATGGAAATGTTTGTGTTAAAAAAAATGAAAACTGTTTATAAAAAACACTGTGCATTCCGAACATTGCAGAATGATATAGTGCATGGAAACCAGAAAATGAAATTGAATAGCAACTATTTGTTTATAGACAATGTAACACTGATTTTCATTTTCATTCTTAAAAGTGAGGTCCTGAAAATACAAAAATTCCTGTATAAAAGAAGTGTAGGTGCCCGTTAAAGTGTGAAAACCAAATCTCTGAATACTTTTAGCTAAAATATTATGACAAACTGCAATTGTTTACAGTTAAGGGGACACTGCATGGCCTACATTTTTCAAATGTGACTAGTGAGTTTGGGTGCCTCTGGTTTTTGAAAATATGGCCTTTATTGAGCAAACACTATTAAATCTCCCATTGGTATTTACTCTCAATCTGTGTTACTGCAATTTATGCCTGTTAAAGATTCAGATTTCATACTCATGAAAGTTTGCCTTTAATACAGTAATTAATTGTTTAATGGCACTATGTCTGTATGCTACAGTAGCATGGCATAACAGACCTGACTTCGAAAGTGAATAGAATAATAGTGCCACTCACCCAAAAGTTTGCAATCAAGTGCCTTGCATAAGTGGTTGATTCCCGTTCAAAGGGTGTGAGTTGCTTCATCCCCAAGTATCCTTTGCTGGCTGACATTTGAAGTAACACTAATGATATCAGAGATATCCCCCCCTGCTCCATTCAGTGAGTGGACAACTGACATTGTAAACTCTCTGGGGCAAGGACTCCATCTTCATTTGTTTATTTCACCTATTACCTCTATGGCATTACATACAAAACAGTAACAATTTCACTTGTAAAAGTCAGTATTTAGTATGGTCAAGAAAACAGTCCCAGCATGAAAGAGGTGGGTCACAATTTTGTTCTCCATCCTGTCCCAAATTAAAAAGAAATAGCATTTCTAAACAGAACAGCCACAGCACTTAATTTGGGGTCTGAATAATGCCGATATTAAATGTGAGCCACCTCTTCTTATTCTTATTCAGAAACTCTTTATGCTTCTCAGAGTAGTTTGATTGGTGAATTAATCAGATGAAAAGAGCTTAGTTCCTATGCACAGAAACTGAAAGAATTTTGTGATGGCCCATGAAGCTAGGTGATTTGTTGTATGGTGCTGGGCCTCTGAAAGAGAATTTTCATAAAGAAGAAAAGGCCTTGCAACACAATCCTGCATGTGGCAGCTCAGTGGGGTATCGTTTGAAGCAGGATGTGAACAACTGGAATTGAAATGGAGGGATCTTCCAAGGGTAATGAAAAAGGGACCTTAGTTGCCCATAAATATAATATTCAGGATACCCGAGGATTCCTCAATCACTTAAGATTACTCTGCTCAAGTAATTTATTGTACTGATTTTTTTAACATAGACCACTGAAAAAGGAAGAAAGGTGGATGAAAGCTTAGAAAATCTGCAGTGCATACTTCACAGCCACATGAGAGGTCAGCACACAGAATTTACACATAACAGTGATTTTCTTATAATGACCTCTCTCTAGGAGCCATCGCTTCCTTCCTCTATATCTGTTTCTGTATTAGCAACCTGGTCACAATCCTACTAAGATTCCACTGCTTTGGTGCATATATTGTACTTCTAGTGAAATCTGTGGATATGTGGTGAGGTGTGGCATCATGGGCAAGACAGTTAGAACTCCTCTAAAACTATACACTGGGCCAAATTAAGGACCAGGGGTAAAATCCTGGACCAGTAAAGCTATTGAAAAATCCACATTGAGTTCACTGGCTCTGGGATTTCGCCCCAGGTTTACATTGTTTTCTTCAAGCATAAACGCAATCTCAGAGACCTATGGCAGCAGTCAGTGGTCCATTGGAATTATTATGTTGGTGGCACAAAGTAACTATAGCTTCCTACTCAATATGTGGGTGGTGCTTAGCACCCCACAGTAGACTTACCCTAAGGAATGTCTATTGTTCAGGATAAGTGACCGCTCCCTCCACTTGCCTTGGATGGCTCCCTCTGTGTTTGCCTATTTGGGGCTAGTACTGGACTCTCTTCCGTCATACACATAAGTTCTCCTGTGTACCTGAATTCCTGCACAGCCTTACAGCAGGGCTTAAGGCACCCAGAAATAATTTCTTCCATCATTTATGTATTTGTACCACCTCACTTGAAATGTCGGTAACAGTGCAATAATAAAATTAGTAAAGTTGCCATACAGAAATAGCTATGGTAAGTTATTTAATCTCAGAGCTATCTATACCTCTCTGCCACATAAATAATCACTAATAGTTCCAGTCTAGTCTATTCATTTTACCCATCATATCCTTAAAACACCTAAAGAAAAGATGGGCTTTCCAACCAATCAAGAAGGTTAAAAAATCCAGACTTTGGTGGACCAGGGAGAAGTGTGTTCCAAAGCAGAGGGCCCATCACAGAGAATGCCTTGCCAGCAGCTCCTTCCCAACCATACAGAAGTGGCTTCATGATAAAACACAAGAAGTGCTCCCAACTTAGCCTCCTTTGGCAATTAGTGTGGTCATTAATTAACTGCACACATACAATAGTCTAGGAGAGAATGGAATGAGGCCTTCTTCTCTTTAAAGATTCAGAAAGAATGTATTTACTCACCCTGCAGTTTTTCCATGATACAAGGGATAGGATCTTATCACCTGCAAAAAGCAAAACAGGATGTATTATCACTATATATTGTTGATTTTATTAATTTCCAAAAATATTCACAGTGTTGTTGTAGCCACGTTGGTCCCAGGATATGAGAGAGACAAGGTGGATGAGGTAATATCTTTTACTGGATCAGCTTCTGTTGGTGGAAGAGAGAAGCTTTTGAGTTTCACAGAGCACTTATTCTGGTCTGGAAAAGGTGACCAGAATGTCATAGCTAAATACAGGGTGGGACAGATCGTTAAGCATAACTGGATATCACATATTGCAAGAAACCACTTAAAATGAAGTGTGCAATTAATACCTCTGCAGTCACAAAACAAAGAGGATTAGTAGGTTACAAATTGTTGTAATGAGCCACAAAAACAGTGTCTCTGAGACCATAATTTCTAGTGTCTAGTGGAGTTTGAATTTAAATTTCCATATTCTTCTTTTGAAGGTGTTGGGCAGGTTTCCTTTTGGGTTGAGGACTGCTAGGTCAGATATGGAGTGATCATTTTGTGAAAAGTGTTCACCCATGAGTGATGGGGTGTTTTTGTCTTTTATCATTTTTCTGTGCGAGCTTATTCGAGAACATAGTGATTGTTTGGTTTCACCGACATAGTTGTTGGGGCATTTCATGCACTGGATGAGGAACACCCTGTCTTGAGTTAGCTGTGTGCCTGGCTAGTTGAAATGGGTATAGAAAAGCCCTCAGCCATGTTCCCTTTGCTCTAGCCAGGGCCGGCTCCAGGCATCAGCTCAGCAAGCAGGTACTTGGGGCGGCCAAGGGGAAGGGGCGGCAGGTTGGGCTCTTCTGCCGCAATTCGGCAGTGGATCCCTTGTCCCTCTTGGAGGGAAGGACCTGCAGCTGAAATGTCGCCGAAGAGGCAAGCAGCGAATTGTCGGCGATCGTGACTTTTTTCCCCCTTCCCTACTGTTTGGGGCGGCAAAAACCCTAGAGCCGGCCCTGGCTCTAGCCACACGTGTTTTATTCCAGCCATGCTCCCTATGTCAGCAGCAACAGAGGAATGAATAGTGTGAGAGTTGCTTTGCCAGCTCCATGCCATTACATTGGGAAAATCTTCCCATGGTCAATTTAATTCAGATCTATTGCTAGATTTTTGCCACAACCTACAAATGACTCTGTGTATAAAGTTATCTACCTACCTACCTGTCTATCCACACACACACACACACACACAATTTGTGCTCATATTTGTAAGGAGTCATGTATGTATCTCCAATCATGGAAACTTTATTTAGGCAAAATTTTCATTGACTTCTGTGGGAGTTTGCCCGATATAAACTGCAAGTCTATAACTGTTTAGCTAGTCATTTGTCAGCTGTGGTTAATGCTGATCACCAGAATATTTTATTTCCTTGTTTAAAAATAATTTCCTTCTGCTTTTGCCTTTGCTTTTTGCTGCTGCTATAGCTTGCTAATTACCCTTGAATTTCATTTGATACTGAGAGGAACTACTTTATCACTTTTCCAGATGCAGGCTTCCTAGGGATAGGATTCCACTTATATTGTATGTGAAAGAGAGGTTGTTTTGCATGTTTCCAATTTTTTCTTTTGCATGGCTTATGGGCACTCAGGGGTAAATTTTCAAAGCAGTGATCATTTCTGCAGACAAATCTGATGATTTGTTAATGGGGTTTGTGCTCAGAGCTCTGGTTCACTACTTTGAAAATGAGATTTCAGAAAGAAAACATCTCATTTATAGAAGGTGTTATGTGGACATTTACCAGGATGTAGGCAAACCAATGAAACACACAAACTTCCATGAAGAAGTGAATTATATAGAGAGACTCTTGTGCTCAGTCTTCTGCAGCTTGAAAATTAGAATACCATGTGGCTTATTCCAGTTCAGCCAGAGAACTCTTTGTCAAAAGACTGCAACAGGGATTAGGACTGGAATAAGAATTTACACCAGGAATGAAAACTGCTGTGAGAAGCCAGCAGTAGAGGCCAACAGGTATTCAGACTTTATATCTGGCAGAGGAAGAAAGAATCAAGATAATAGAGAAGCAGGGAGGGAGACATCTTGGAGGAAATGGAAAGAGACATCGGTGTAAGGAGGACCATAAGAAGGAGGCCAAGTCCAGACTGAATGCCAGGGAATTACTGAAGTTTAAAGGGGGCTGATACAGAAAATGTTGCTTCTGTCCACTAGGATGGTGGATTTTATCCCTTTCTCCCACAGAAAAAGCCTGGAGGGATCCAGACCATGTATCTGACAGATCCCTCTGCATATGCATGAGTTCTGAGCCTACTGTGGCTCTCTCTTACTCCCTGACAGCATGTCCCTTATAGCACTGCTGTAAGGGACTTCCAAGGCAGCATGTGTCCAGGTGTGCCCTTTAAAGTGGCTCCTCATCACAAAGGGGGACAACATTGCTATGGTGTCTGTGTTGGGTGCCACAGGAAAAATGGACTCATGCCCACGTGCAGCTCTTTGAGTCTGGAGGAATGGGTAATGATGTCATGGAGGTATCTTTTCACATGAGGGAGGAGAAGGTCCCTCATGGGTCTCAAAAGCTTGATCTAGCCCTGAGGTATTCTATACAGTAGATCTACAATCCTAGGAGACCCTAGGCCCCTCTCAGTAATACACAGACACAAACCAGGGCCTGATTCTTTACCTGGTTACATCAGGTTTCAGCCACTGTATTTCCATTGAAGCCAATGGAAATACTCTGATATAAAACTAGTGTGACCAAGTGGAGGCCCTAGGCCTCTGATAATCCTTGTTAAGACTACCAGATATACTATAATGGAAGCAGACATGTCATAACAATGCAGTTAACACTACGGGAGGAAATTGTGGGCTAGGCCTTCAGCTGGTGTAATTGATGTAGTTCCATTGAATTGATTTATACCAGCTGAGAATCTGGCCCGCTAAGACTGTAAAAAGTGTTGTGCCACTGCCTTCCAGAATCCAACCTACATGGAGGATTGGGGGAGTCACATATTTTAACTGGTTTAAAAATGCAGCCTCCCTCTGACCAACTTTAAAAACAAAACAAAACAAAAACGGTTCTGTGTCCATCCTGAGCATATTGAGTAAGCTCAGCCAATGAGGGAATAAGAAGAAATATCCTGTCACTTCAACCTTCCAGATTCCACCAAGTGGCTGATCCATTATGAGAAGTTTTCTCAGTCTTCTGCTGCCTGAAAATTATTCCAGTTCAGACAGAGAACTGAACTATTCAATGACATCCAGGGAGTGTAAGAAACCTAATGAAATTTTGACAAATGTAGAAAAATTTGTAATAAACATTTTATGTCCGTAGAAGAAGCTGAAAACTGATTTGAATTGAAGATTTTACACAGCTCTACTCCTTACTTAAAATCTGTCATTGACTCAGACTTGGTCCTTTTATCACAAAACCCACAATTCCTAAGCAAAAAATGGCTTATTTGCTATTAGTGTATATCTTGGACACTTTCCCAGATTCATGAAGATGGTATTTATCTGTATACAAGTGGGCATGGGCAGAGGGTAGAAAAAGTTGAATAATGTAGTATGGTTTCAGATTTGTATCTTACACATATGCTTCTTTCAAAAATTTTCTGAAATCTTTGAAAAATTGGGTACATAATTTAAAACAGACCATAGAGAGCTTTAATTTGCATAACCAGCACTTCCTCTTCAGGTTGCAGTGATCTTGCCAGCGTTACAGGCTCATATTTTAACACAGATTAACTGCTCTGGAACATTTTCTTCCACAAATTAGACATAAAGAGACTTTCCTTCAGTATCACACACCTAAAACCTCCTCTTTTCACTCCTATTTTCAACAAATTTAAAAAAAATACAAGGAAAATCTCAATTTTTCATGCTTGAATTCTGCTCTGGTAATAATAATAAATCCAGGAAAGAAACACAGAAGGACAGAGTTATCGTAATTTTACTGAAGTGCTCACAAACGGTTAAAATAATTTTGGCTAAATCCTAAAAATAATCCAATAATACTTCTCATTTCTGTAGCATCTTTCATCTGAGCATCTTAAAATATTTGAAAAGCTAGGAGTCAACATTTCCCAAAAATATCACACTGGCAAGTTTGCATGCCAAATAAAATGTACCAACTAAATGCTTGTGATGAGAGTGTACATTCTTTGAGTAAATATGACTGACTTCATTTGTTTGAAATGATCTTTAGAAATGGTCCTGGTACAGTACCTTATAATTCTGTCCAAATTTTAGAACTTAACTTTTGAGGCAAGCATATTCTATATGTGCATATTCAGATATTAGGCACAGATTATGCTGTGTGTTTTTTTCATCAAAAATATAATGCATGTTGGCAGTTTGTGGAATTGGTAACACATAATATATATCATGAAGGAATAGCTCTACAATCATATTTTCTAGCCATCAGGGCTGGCTCCAGGGTTTTTGCTGCCCCAGTGGTGGAAAAAAAAAGCTGCCGCCGCCGCCACTTTCTTCTTTGGCAGCACTTCGGCGGCAGGTCCTTCCCTCCGAGAGGGACTGAGAGACCTCCTGCCGATTTGTCACCAAAGAGCTGGATGTGTCACCCCTTCCCCTTGGCCACCCCAAGCACCTGCTTGCTGCGCTGGTGCCTGGAGCCGGCCCTGCTAGCCATAGTCATTAAAAACACCACATCAATTGTGCTCCTCCGTACATGACTTTGTTAGATCAAATAGATGGGATTATAAAGACATTCCTTAAATTAATATGTCAGTATAGTTAGATTCAAATACTAAACCTAGCATGCACAAGGAAATAGATTATGCAGAGGTGTAGGAATGAATAGACTCCCCTCCCCTAAGATTAAGGAGCCACTTTTCAGGGTACTTATGGAGTTTCAGGACTGGAATAGATACTGCACCTGCTGTCTGCTTCCTCTATAGGGTTTTAGTGGGTTCATTTACACACTCACAACCTCTAGCCAAGTATCTCTCAACCTTTCCACACTACTGTACCCCTTTCAGGAGTCTGATTTGTCTTGTGTACCCTGAAGTTACACCTCACTTAAAAAATTGCTTACTTTCTCATTTTTACCATGTAATTATACAATAAATCAACTAGAATATAAATATTGTACTCACATTTCAGTGTATAGTATATAGAGCAGTATAACCAAGTCATTGTCTGTATGAAATTTTAGTTTGTACTGCCTTCGCTAGTGCTTTTTAAGTAGCCTATTGTAAAACTAAGCAAATATTTAACAAGTTGAGGTACCCCCAGAAGATCTCTGCATATCCCAGGGGTTTATGTACCCCTGGTGGAAAGCCACTGCTTTTGCCCATAACACTTCCGTGCACCCCAATATACAGAACTTCTACATGTGGGGGTGAGGGCTGCTTTTATATGCTTCCCATACTCTTCCTCCCATTGCAGAGTGAAACCTCCTCAGTGCTATTGTGTGTTAGGCCTGTCTAAATTGTAACAAAAATGACTGTAAAAATGACATTTCTGCTTCCATGTTTTTAGTTTGCTCAGCTGACAGGTTAAAAACTTTTATAAGTGCCAGCCTTGCAAACTCAACCTGGAATCTGAAAATCAAAGTCTTTTATTTTGGACTTCAGCATCACCACGAGCAAAGGAGATTTTGTTAACAATTGCTGTTGTGTGAGCAGGTCATTCTCACACAGCTGTTTTGCCTCTGTAGTGCCAACAAACGATAAGGAGCATGAAGGTATGTTTGTCAGAAAATCAGCAGATATAAATATAAAATATGCTCAGGGAATGACCTCTTGAATGCCAATTTTCTAGAGTCCTTTTTCTGACCATTTTAAGACTGAGTTTGTATTTTACGTAGCATTTAATATCTTGGTAGTTTCCAATCATAATGGGGTGAAACATAGTATCCCAACTGGTATCCTCATGTGAAAGTTTTCAAACACAGCTGCTGAATCTTTGAGATTATTAAGTTTAATAGCTTCCAAAATAACTCAAATCCAGTCACTCATGCCTTTTTGTCAAGTTCCAGATTATCTAAATTTACAAAACCAAAATGAAAAACTCCAGTTTACTCAGCAATTAAGACTATTTTTCTAAAGTGTTGTGTGGTGTTAGAATCTCATGACTCCCTTTGACATCAGTGGAATATGCCTGGCTAAATCCTTTCAGGCTGCCTGGAAAACTTATCCCGTAGTCTCCTAACTGGCTTTTATTCTAGGGTGACCAGACAGCAAATGTGAAAAATCAGGACAGGGGGTGGGAGGTGATAGGAGCCTACTAAAGAAAAAGCCCCAAAAATCAGGACTGTCCCTATAAAACTGGAACATCTGGTCACCCTATTTTATTCACAAACATTGTTAGGATGCTGATTGTCATGTCTCACATCTTTCATATGCTCTAGCTAAAATACACCAAGTTTGTCATATGCAAAGAGCAATTTGGTCTCCTACTTTGCTGTAAACTACAAGGTGGCCTTGGACCATCAGCACTGATTCCAGTTGCTGACCTTGTTGAAGCTGAAGCCCAGCAGAAGAAAGCAGACGTGAAATGATTGATCAGTAGTTTCTAATGGCATTTTTGTCAATATCCAGCTGATTTTCCTGTTGCTCTTTCTTATATATTTATTCTATTCACAGCCTGGCAAAAATTTACAAAAAAGTATCCAAGTAATGGTTTCACAGCAGGTGCAGGATCAAACAGGTCTTGTTCTTTGCCCCCTTGGGAGGCCTATATGGATCACAGGAATCCTGATACTGCCCTTCACATGACCTGCAGTAAAACTGCGGAAGATATGCTCAGTTTCTTCCCATGAATAAACAAAGTGTATATGAAATATTTGTGTAAGTATGAATAGGAGGGTTTATTATTCTATATATACTGCTTGTCTGTGTAGTTGATTGAAAATGGCATGAAGTACCTTTTACCTAATAGATACTTACACAAAAATTTTATTTAAATTTCCAACTGTTTTAATGTCAATATTTTCATCTTGCTCTTAGTATGAATATACTGGTTTCAACTAGATAGGCAAGAAAATATATTATAAGAAAGTGAGCAAGCTTTCCAAGAAAAAAATATACAATGCTAAACAAATGCAGTTTGAAAGAGTCTGTGAGTTTCAAAAACTCAGACCAAAATGTACCCCATTCTTTCTTTCATTGCTCTTAGCTTCAATCTGCAAGTTGGAAACTGAACTAGCATCATAAGAATATATCCTTGTGATGTTTATGCAATGCCAAATTATTTCCCCTCAGATTTGAGATTTATTATAGTTGGATTACAATAATTTGTTTGTACAAACAATGGGATTGAGGTGTGTATTTCCAATTCTCATTAAAATTTGTCATATGTCAGAAGAATAAAAAATCTGGAGAGAGAATAGGAAAAAGAATGGCCAAATAATCAAAATGCAGCAGATTAAAAAGATCAAACCAGAGTATACTATTAAAACTCACAGAATAGGATAAATCAAGATTCTGAGAGCATCCTCTCATTCTTGTGACAAATATTGTAAGGAAAATGGCATAGTAATCCAGTTCCATAATAAAAATTTGTAAGAAGAATTAGAAATAATACCAGAGGGAGTCATCATTATTAAAATGATAAAGACTCAATCATGTCCATACATTCACAATGTGTATTTTGGATTTTTGCCCAGTTTAAAAATAAAAGCAGTGCTAGACATCTCATTCAAAGCCACGTGCTAGACATCTTTCCTGAAAAGTCTATAGTCTTCCCTTGAGGATTTGTTTTGAGGCCCTGGAAGCCTGCATGATATACAAAGGAAAGCCATGCACGTCCAAAAAAGGTCAGTAAAAGAAACAAAATTGGAGCAAAATTGACAAGACAGTGAATCTGTGATGGATTGAATGGTTTTGATTTTTTGTAATGAATATTGACCTGAAATGTTGCAGCTTAGTACAAATGTCTTTGCAGCTTTCATTCTGCACAGAATCAAATTCTGTGTGATTCAATGCCACACTATAGCACGGAAAAGGACAGAGAGCAAGGTTGTTTTTAGGTTAAGGCTCGGGATTGGGAATTGGGAGAGCTGACTCAAGGAGGACCTATTTGGCTTAAGTTGCCCTTCTATGCTTTGAAGGCAGACTGACATTTTTTGTATCTTCCATATTATGATTTAGCAGAAGTTGCCACAAAGAAATTTATCTTAGAATTTTTTTTAAGTTAAACTACCCTCAAGACATCTTTTAGTTACATGACCAGCACATACTCAGCAGATCACACTAGTTTCAAAGTGATGTTGGCATCATGACTGTTGTTATATTGTTCCCGTTTGGATTAACTAGCCTAGAATAATTTTATTAGCAAGATTTTCTTCACTGTGCATCACCACATTTTATTGTCTCTCCCATCATTTTTTTTCGTAACACATTTTTTGAAAGTGTTGGGAAGCAAATTCCAGTCTTCATCATTGTCTGAACTCATCATCTATCTGATATTTATAGCACTATTTCAACTCAAGTGACCAGAATTAGACAACTAATTTTTTATTTGATAAACTATGCCTTTTCTTCTGTTTGTCTACCAACAGTTGCAATTGTCATTAACGTATCTGTTTGAAATTATTAGATTTGCTTAGATTAACTTCAGAATTTGGCTAGATGGATCAGAACCTGCAGTGCAGCTGTTCTGCCCCAAATATCTTATACTTAATACTCACTTTTGCATTTCCATGATCCTAGTGCTGCTAGTACTAGTCTCCCTGTATCAAGCTGGAGTACCCTCAAGACTACAAATTTGTGTCTGTTGCAAACAACCCTAAGGGGACAAAAATGTACCTAATAATTTGCTTGTACAAAAAGAGATGGTCAGTTTTGTGTTGAGAAATGTCCTTTTTTTCCAATATGAAAATTTTCATTTCTTTCAAAGTTTTCCATATTTATAATGGAAGAATTGAAAACTTAATAGCAACAGTTTTCATTTTTGATTTAAAATATTTCATAGAAAAATTTGGGGAGAGGGAAGGAGAAAAATTGATATTTGTTAAGACAATGTACACAG
Organism: Chelonoidis abingdonii; assembly: GCF_003597395.2. Lineage (NCBI taxonomy): Eukaryota > Metazoa > Chordata > Testudines > Testudinidae > Chelonoidis > Chelonoidis abingdonii. The sequence continues at coordinate 30,486,635 of NC_133776.1, forward strand.
TAAATGCCATTTTCTGAACATCTGCAGTGCAGAGACAATCCAAGTCAGATACTCTTTCTTCTGTCCAGGCTTCCTTTTTGTCTTCTACAACAGCAGTAAGGAAGAGGAATTAAAATAATTGTTTTAATTTGTTCAAAGAGCTAAATAATATGTTTCCTCCAGGCAGTAATCATTGTATTGAATTCACAAAATTATTTTCTGAACACTGGACAAAAATCTTCATAATGAAATAATAAAATCTAGCGCTGTGAGAACACTTTACAAACCATTTGTAAACCAATTTTCAAAGAGAAAATCACATCAGTAGAGTATTTGACCCACACAGTATCTTGCAGATGTTTTGGTTTAGCCTCATTTCAAGGTCTATATAGTAGAAACAAACAGTGCATTTGCACAGTTAAAGACTAACTGAATTCCCATAAGATTGTTCAAAGGCTTTTATGTTTGACCAAGAACTGTGTTCTGCTACTTTGGCAAAAAGGTATTAACAATGACTTGTTAATAGTAATGGAACCATACCTTCACCACATGGGTTACAACACTTAGCACTGTGTCATCTGACTGTATTTAAAGGCTCCACCTTAAAAAGATGATAAATGAAACCAGCTTGACCTGGCCTTAGACCAAGTCATGGATTAAACCATTTTTTTCAGCTTGATTGGTGCCTTATTGAGAAAATATGCTAAGTAAAAGCCATTCCGTCACAGTGCTTAAGTATCAAAAGAGTGCATGGAATTCAAGCATCACTGCCAATGTGCCAACCAGATTTTGATTAATAAACATGAGAAAAACTAGCTTCACAATCCTCATACAATAGCTAGCTTTCTCTTAACTCACTGATTCTTGCACTATGTGCAACTGTTGGTTTACACAAACTCTAGAAGCATTAAAGCAAATAAATTCAGAAACAGTATCTACATAAAAAGAAAATGTTTTAGCATTTTGATAACATGCTGATATCTTTGTCTAGTCCCATGCAAAATTTAAATACCCATGAGGATCTGTGTTAGATAACCAAAAATATCAAATGTAATATTCAGGTTGGAAATTGACACATGAAGGAAACTGAAGTTTCCTTATTTTATATATGAATTACAGTAGTATGGTCTTCTGCTTTATGCTGACCTAAAGAAATAGAAACATAGAAGCCTACATAGCACATCAGGTCAATGGTCCGTGTGGTATTCTGTTTCTGAGAGCAATAAGTACCAGAGGGCTCAGGAGAAGTTATAATAAATCCCTGTAATGGACAATTATATATTACCATGACTATGGGGAAGTTTCATCCTAATTCCATGTATTCAGTGTTTGGTTATGTCCTGAAGCATGAGGGTTTTCTCTCTCTGACATTTTTATCTTAGCTAGTGTAATTGTGGCTATTTTTATTATTGATATAAATGTCTAATTCTTTTTTGAATGCTCTTCAACTCAATAATAGTTTGTGATGTCTGTTAAATTTTTTCCATACACGGTTACCATATACATTTGGTCCATACAACCTGTGTTTTGTATCAAGAGAATAGTAAAACCAAGGAAGAACAGAGGTAAGGTCTCTTTGAGAGAGCACTGCAGTGTGTCTGTCCTTTCTGCCTCTGAGCCTCACTATAGCCATAGTAATACTGGCTGAGGAAAACAGAATGACTCTCCCTACTATTGGTCATTACCAAAAAGAGACTTGTGAGGGAACTGTGACCTCAAGTGTCTGATTTCCAGGTTGTTTTTTTTTTTTTTTAAATCATCAGTTTTTTTTAAAATTATCATTATTATTACAGGGTACTGTGACTATAGCCAATCAAAAATTTTCACATCTTTTTTTTCAACAAAAAATGATGTTTAAAAAACCCCACTTAATAAAAAGTTGTCCACACTCAAAATGTTCCATATTTTGTGAAATTTTCAATGGTGAATTTTCCTGATATTTGATCAAAATTATTTATGAAATCATTAGCACCATTGGATCATTGGGAAACAAACAAACAAAAAAGGCAAAACAAAATTGAAAACAATTTTGGTAACAGAAATATTGTGGAAAATGTGAACAATGTCATTATATATAGAAAACTCTGCATAATGGAAACAACTGTACAGTTTCAAATTTTGTTGTGAAATCATTTACTCATTTTTGACCAGTTCTCATTATGATCCACCCTCCCTCCTATCAGCTATATCAGAATTTGAGTTTGAACAAACAATAACAAAAAATAGAGAGCCTTGTCTATAATTGTAAACGGGGTGCTGCCGGGGCTTGACCCTCCCTTGTGAGGAGGGGAGCCACACCGGCCTCGACCTGTCGTCTAAGGGTCTGGTCCTTGGACCTACGGTCCACCGCCTGGGGGAGAGTTCAGTCCCTGTGGAGAGGACTGAGCAGTGGCACAGTCAAAAGGGGCCCAGCTCTTGGTTTGGGTGGGGCACCAAACACAGCTATATTAGTTCAATTAGCTCAGGTCCTTTGGGGCAGGACCGAGCAGTGGCAAAGTCAAAAGGGGCCCGGCCCTTGGTTCGGGCGGGGCACCAAACACAGCTATATTAGTTCAATTAGCTCGGGTCCTTTGGGGCAGGACCGAGTAGTGGCAAAATCAAAAGGAGCCCAGCCCTTGGTGCGGGCGGGGCACCAAACACAGCTATATTAGTTCAATTACAATGGCCTCCTTAGGCTGGGGAGAGGGGGATTCTGCCACCCGGGGAAAGGTGGCAGGGGGAACGCAGGCTCACCCACTCCTCTGCAGCCCGGGGCCCTAGTAGCAGCTGTCACTGCTAATGGTGGTCAGTGGGGGTCCTGACTGACACACACTGACATAGGTATCGGTACCTCTGCAGCCTGACTGGAGTCAGCTGCCCCCGGGCTACTTCCAATATCCCCCTCTGTTCCTACCTGGTTCGTGGTCTCAGTTCCTGGGACATCCAGCACCATCGGTTCCTCCCAGTCAGGACTGGGCGGCAGGTCCGGTAGTACCTCTGGAAAGGCCGGCCAGGCCTGGTCTGGGGCTTCCTCGGGGCCGTAGCAGGGACGGGGCGGCTCTGGCAGCTCCTCATCGTAGCGAGCATGGGGAAGCTCTGGCGGCTCCTCGTCGTAGCGAGCACGGGGAAGCTCTGGCGGCTCCTCGTCGTAGCGAGCGCGGGGAAGCTCTGGCGGCTCCTCGTCGTAGCGAGCGCGGGGAAGCTCTGGCGGCTCCTCGTCGTAGCGAGCGCGGGGAAGCTCTGGCGGCTCCTCGTCGTAGCGAGCGCGGGGAAGCTCTGGCGGCTCCTCGTCGTAGCGAGCGCGGGGAAGCTCTGGCAGCTCCTCGTCGTAGCGAGCGCGGGGAAGCTCTGGCAGCTCCTCGTCGTAGCGAGCGCGGGGAAGCTCTGGCAGCTCTGGGCACTGGCCACTGGCCTCTGGCCTCAGCAGCTTCCCAGTCACGAGCACCGGCGGGCAGGTCTGCTCCTGACGGTGGCTGGGCTCCAACTGAAGGCTGAGGGCCGGCTTTTATTCTTCTGGGTCGCCGCCCCTGACCCTCTGAAGGGCGGGACTTCTGCTCAGCAGCCCCGCTCCTATGGGTGATTGACGGGGCTCGACCCTCCCTTATGAGGAGGGGAGCCACACCACCTCGTTACAATAATCATGACACATTTTTGAAAACTACTGAACTAGAAACATTCATGACTCTCTTTATAGTGTTACTTGTTCTGAATGACTTGCCTACATGATTAATCTATACTGCATAGTCAATACCTGTTATATTATTTAATCCACAGACAGTTTAGAGACAAATGTCAGTCTTCATAACTAATATCAAGAATGCAAGAGTATAATACTGAACGCATGAGTATGTCCAAACATTAGAAATGTTAATCAGGAGAACTAAAGCAAATTTATTTTGGCACTTAAGTTGTAGTCTAACTTAGAATACTTTCTAGAATTTGACTGGCTGAATCATAACTGAATTTCACACTGGAGCAAATACTGTCTGATGTTTAGGGAAGCCTGATTTTGTTCTTGACCAAAAATACCAATTGATCTGCCACCCTCCTCATATTCCCTTTGGTACTATCTCCCCAGTCACTTAGATTATATCCCCTATGTTTTCTACCTCTCTCTAGGACCACCATATAAGATGTGACCATACATTTATTTTCTGCTGGTGCCTCAAAGGGCCCTCATTTTCTGCCACTGCTTGACCTTTATTCAGTTATTACACTGAGTCAGTGCTGGGTTTTGACTCATCATCACAACAGAGGAAGGCTTATGCAAAAAGGTGAGTCTTACAGTCTACTCTGAAGATGGTCATATACAGGTTCATTCTGGTCTCTTATAGTACAAATGCCACTTCAGGGACCTTCTGCAATGAAACTCCTGAAAAAATTCACACTGAACTCCACAACCTACAGTGGCCCTATAGGATACAGCTGTCTTAGTGGGTTGTAAATAGATGGCAGCCTCTAAAAAAGCCAACAAAGGTATAGGAGGACCTAATCCTCTTAAGATCTTAAACATTAAGACTAATACTTTGATCTGCTGTCAAATGGAAAACCATTGGGAGATTCAGGAAAGCACTTTGATGTGTGGTTCTGTCTTTATCACTTAGAAGGTGGTTTGTTCCATGTTGTACTGTAGCTTCCATTTTGCCTTCCTCTTGTTTCCCCGTAAAAGTGAGTTGAAATATAAACCAGAGGTGTTGAAAGTGTAGATTAGCTCCTTATCTGAAAGGTTGCAGTATCTTCAATGGGAGCTTTTGAGTGACAGCACCATTATAAATCAGACCACTTATTTAGGTGCCTAAATATGAATGTACATATTAACTAAATCTATTTGTAACCTGGAGTATATCACAATGCTAGGTTTATTTTAAGTTTTTGAATTTTGTAATAAACTTGTGGTTTGTTCCTTATAGTAATTTATTTTTCTTTGAAAATGTCATAGTATATTAAACAAACTATTAGTAAATTAAAAAACTCCAAAACTGAAAGTAAACCTAACATTGTGATATAGAACAGGTTGTCAATAGATTCAGTTAACATATTGTTTAAAGAATCCCAAATTTACCTTTATAAGCTGAAAATATGAAGAGATAACTAGTGAGTAACAAACAGGAAATCTGAAGAGAAGAAATACCATTTGTGGCCAGCACCCCGTGGCTGTATAATAGAAATGCTCTGAAAGTGCCTGGCAAGTGAAGGAATTAATTTCTGTTAAGTTATGATTGTATCAGCTGCTGTGATTGAAGAATCATGTTCCAATTCATAAATAAGTGTCCAAAAAATCCCATGTTGATCTAAATTCCATTAGGGAAGGGTATCCAAGGCAAAGTTTGCTCTCAGATTCTTGCTTAGGAAAAACTGAAGGAATGTCTCTTCCCATCTTTGTAAACAAGGCTTAAGAATTACTTTTGAATCTGGTGTCCTTGTCAAAGTCACTTCAGTAAATACATGCTGGTCTGGAAGATAATTCTCTTTCATTTCACTTTGCCTTTTTTTTTCTTTCTCTTGGAAACCGTTTATCAAAAAGTGAATAATTATTCTTCTAGTGTCTGAGTTGTGGGGTATTTCTCTGTTTTTAGCAAGAGAAGGAAGAAATATATTAATGAGATGAACAAATATCCAGGAATCCCAGTTTTTCATGACTGCTGGCATGGCTCCATAAATTTTAAACATCCTTAAAACAAAAAGTAAACTCTCTGATGGAAACCTACCGGTCTTTTTGGATGTTAAAATGCATTTCTGTGACAGAAATCTATTCTTCCCTCCAAGATAGGAAATATAATTCCATAACTGCTACCTTATATAATTTTAAATAACACATGATGTTGATATATTCTTGTCTGTTAGTCAAACAGTACGCTCATAACTCCTTGTCATTTTTTAATGTAATGTGAATTTAATGAATTGAAGGTTCTTGTCTAGTTAAATATTGAAATATAACGTTCAATTTTAAAATATTATATAAAAAAGCGAACACCCCATGTACTTGGAAGAAGAAAGAGTTTTTTTAAAAAGCGACTGTAAATCCAAAATGCTAATTGAAATAATTTGCCCAGATTATAAAGTGCATATGGGATAAATTTTGCATTTAAAGCACAGCCTAGTGACACGTGGTGTCCAAAATATATCACCATGGCTGGAGTTCCCAAATGGGGCTTTGGTGGTGTTTGGATGACAGCTACCCTTTCTACTCCCTTTGTGCACCCATGTGGGGCTTACAGAGCATTCTGTACTAATGGTCCAGGCAATGGTTCTCTACTCCAACCACTTTCTGGAGTTGTTTGGGAAGGGTATAAAACTGTCCTGTGCAACTTCCTGAAGCTGAGGCTAGGAATTTGTCTGAAAATGTTGCAGAATCTACAGTCTGCATCACTGAAGAGCAAGATCCTGCTAGAGAAGTTGGATCAAGTTTGTCATGGCTAAATGGGGCCTTGGCACTAGTGTCCCTGCCAAACCAGTCTCTGGCAACTTCAGACAATCTATGATTTTGTGTTCAAATTTGGGACACACATGAGCTTCCCATCTCAGTTGTAAATTGGATGTCAAAGGGAGTTCTCTCTGTATTTCCTTTGTAATCCAGGGTGAGGAATTCCTCCTTTCGCTACTAACATCAGATACAGCAACGTTCCAGGCCATGATAGATCTAGGAAATCTTAGAATCTCAGGTGGCCCATAGTCTTGGATTAAACTTCCTGGGCCAGATCCTGCCACCCTTACTCACGGTGCTTTCTCATGCTATGAATAATCCCATTGATTTTAGTAGAACTAACTCATGAAATACTCACCAGGAGCAAAGATATCAGAATCTAGCCTCAAATTATCAGTCTCCTAGGGATTACTGTTCAGTTTTAAATATTAGGGCCCTAAATGTCCTTATGATGGCTCAACTCTTTGGCTTAGACAGTCTGGAAGATTTAATACCAACCATATCCGGAGGGAATTTTCTTGCAAAAACAGAACTGAGCAGTATTACTCAGTGTTCCCAGGCGTTCAAAGTACAAACAATTCTCAAATTCTCTTGGAAGAGAGTTGTACCCATGGAAGGTAATCGTTTTCCATCTGTGCGTTGCCTAGGGTGTTTACTGTGGCGATGAGTAAAGCTGGTAAAATAAATAAAAAAATTGTGAATAATTTATTTTCAGATTGATGAGGGAAATAAAGTTTTTGGATTAACAGTTGGTGAGTTTAGTAGACTAGAAGGATCAAAGAAAATTGTGGGATAAAATGCACAGCAGGGTGTTGGAAAGTTCAAAAGCTGAACACAAGGGAAGCATCTGGAGATTCCCAGAACCTAAAAGGAGGAAGCACACCCTGTTAGCACTGACCCCAACAAGCCACATCCTGGAATACTTTTAGACACACTGGACACCTGAGTACATCCTCTGTCTAACCGCTCATTGTACAACTCTCTCACACTCAGTCACTGCTTGGGAAGGGGGACATGGAGATACAAGGTGTGCAAGGAGGCTCCTGTAGAACAGAGGACCCATCAGGGACAGATGGAAGCAGATGAAGGATGGATGTGAAGGAAGAGAAATAACTGTAGCAGGAAGGAAACAACTCAGGAATATTGCAAACAAGTTAAAAAACTTTCTCCTATATGGTTTGCCCCTTTAGGGCTCAATCCTGCAAAGATTTATGCACATGAGTAGCTTTACTCAGGTCGCAAAGAGTCCTGTGGCACCTTATAGACTAACAGAGGTATTGGAGCATGAGCTCTCATGGGTGAATATCCACTTCGTTGAATGCATCCCAGGGCCGCCCAGAGGATTCAGGGAGCCTGCGGCAAAGCAATTTTGGGGGCCCCTTCCACAAGCAAAATTGCAATACTGTATTGCAAGGGCCCAGGCAAATTGCCCCACTTGCTCCCCCCCCACAGGTGGCCCTGGGAAAAATAAACCTTCCGCATCTCGGCACAAACCCAGTTTTAAGAAAACTTCTTTACAAGGTATCACTGATTCTCAGCATCAGCTAGTGCTAAAACGCGCTAGAGCTCATTAAAAGGGTTGGACAAATATTTTCCATCAAAACTTTTTTTGGATAGAAAACTAGGGGTTTTTAAAAACCAGAAATAAATCATGGACAAAGTCTGCTTTCCTTCAAAATTTGTTGTGTTTTTTTTTAATTGAAAAGCTGAAATTAGTCTGCTAAAACCTGAATGTGGGTTGGGGTTTCAGAAGTATGTGGCCAAATATTTGCTGCTTTCTGTGTTCGATTGTTTAAAGAAACAAAAAAAAAATTCTGCTTAAAAAAAATCCAAAACTTTTGAACCACCTCAGCTTGTGACCAAACGCCTGAGCCCATCCAGTCAGAGATTTTTCCAGGTTTCTGATACTCTGCTGGCTTCCTTGACTCATATCTGTCTCCATAACTTTGGGTTCATTTAGCTTAGAACATAAGAACAACCATACTGGGTCAAACCAAAGGTCCATCCAGCCCAGTATCCTGTCTACCAACAATGGCCAATGCCAAGTGCACCAGAGGAAGTAAACCTAACAGGTAATGATCAAGTGATCTCTCTCCTGCCATCCATCTCCACCATCTGAGAAACAGAGGCTATGGACACCATTCCTTACTCATCCTGGCTAATAGCCATTAATGGACTTAACCACCATGCATTTATCTGTTTCCTAGAGACTGGCTCCATAGGGTCCCTCACAAACTGGAGACGGTTACTGTGGGTTTGTCTTTAGTATAGCTTATGTACATACTCCACGAACTGAGCATTTGAGCTTGTTCCAGAATCTGGGATGAGCCTATGTTGTGAAAACTGAAATGCTCAAAATAGCACATGCATGTCAATGGACACAGGGTGCTAAAATTAAATTAACCCAGGGGTTCTCAAACTGGCTGTTGGGACCCCTCAGGGGGTCACAAGAATATTACTGGGAGTTGCAAGCTGTCAGCCTCCACTTCAAACCCCACTTTGCCTCCAGCATTTATAATAGTGTTAAATATATAAAAAAAGTATTTTCAATTTATAACGGGATGAAGGGAGTGTCGCACTCAGAGGTTTGCTATGTGAAAGGGGTCACCAGGACAAAAGTTTGAGAACCACTGAATTAACCCCTCTGAAGCCTCAGGGAATGCAGATGAGGGAGATCTCCCTTGGTAGGATTGGGAAGGATATTGCTCTTCTCATGTGATCCCTCCTCCAGTGGCTAATTTTAAATGAAGCTACCCTCCCTTGATATGAATCTCCCTATTGCACTGAAATTAAATATAGACTATAATTTGGCATTTGAGAAGTGAAAGGGATGGTAGGCCTAATGGAAAAGCTAACAGCTTCCTCATTTGCAAGCCTCAAACTGCTGAATGAGCTTTAGGGTAGGGAAGGCTGTGCCTCCCAAACAGCCTGGCCCTGCCCCGTATCTGACCCCCACCCACTTCCTGCCCCCCAACTGCCCAACCCCCTCAGAATCCCTGACCCATCCTGCTTCTTTCCCCCTCACAATCTCCTAGAGACACCACCACCCTGGGACACCACCCCTGCTCCCTGACTGGCCTGACCCCTATCCACACCGCCGCTGAGTCCTGACAGACCCCCAGAAGGCCCACAATCCAAGCCCCCCATTCCCTGTCCCTTGACTGCCCCCCCAACCTCTGCCCTCTCCCTGTCCCCTGACTGTGCCCGGGACTCCCTGCCCTTTATCTAACCCCCCTGGCCCCGGCCCCAGCCTCTTACCCCAGCTCCCCCTATCACCCGGAGCCTCAGCGTGTCGCATCCAGGAGCATCCCTGAATAGCGGCACAGCTTGCCTCCGGCGGGGCCTAAGCTCCTCCCCTCTCAGAGCCTTGTGGTAAGGGGGCGGGGCTGCGAGCTGCAGCGGGGCCTGAGCTTGCAGCCCCACCCCCTTACCAGATGGCTCTGAGCAGGGCGGAGCTCAGGCCCTGCCGGAGACATGCTGCAGCTGTTCAGGGAAGCTCCTGGTTGTGCTGAGGTTCCAAGAGAGGGGCGGGGTCAGGCCGGGAGCCTCAGCTGTTCTCTTGGGGGCCCCTGCAGAGCCGGGGGTCTGGCGCAAATTGCCCCACTTGCCCTCCCCCCCCCAGGCGGCCCTGATGCATCCGATGAAGTGGGTATTCACCCATGAAAGCTTATGCTCCAATACATCTGTTAGTCTATAAGGTGCCACAGGACTGTTTGCTGCTTTTACAGATCCATACTAACATGGCTACCCCTCTGATACTTTACTCAGGTCAACTCTCCCATTAATCTGAATGGTACTTACTCATGTGAATAGTTAATTAAACCATTTATTTATCTTCTAGGCTCTCCGTGAGAAAGAATGTTAGCGCTACAAGAATAGAGAACTTTTTTGCCAAATATATTTGTTTGAACTAAATAGCATGTCAGTCAAAGTTTGAGTACTAGCACTATACTAGTAAAAGAACTTGTGAAAAGTGACTTAGCCTGACTGCTTATATATTCACTTAAAATAAATTTCAACTGGTATATTCAATTGCAAAATTCACAATTTACAATCCACGCTGTCTTGGTTAGTTACATGTGTCACAGGTCAGACTGTGAATAACACGACTGAAATTTGTGCTGTGTTGTTGAGTTACATATGTTACAGTGGGAACTGTAAATTTGACATTCACAATCCAGAGTGTAAATGATTTGAAAACGTAGAATTATTCACTGAACAAGATTGTGAATAATTTTGTGAATGATAAATAAATTTAAGAATTTTATGTTTTGTCCATGGACAATTTTGAAAGAAAGAGAAAGAGAAAGAGAGAGAGAGAGAGAGAGAAAGGAAATTAATCAAATACATTATTCATTGTGAATTATTTGTTCAGCTCTTAGGCTTATGTACTTAGACAATATTTTCATTGGAACAGACTCTGAAGTGCTCTCCAGGCTGCATATCTCAGCCACAGTTCATCAGTTATAGACCTTGAGGTTCTTCTTAAACAAAGATACATCTACTCTAACCTTTTCTCCTACTATAGACACTGTGGGTTTCCTAGTAGATGCCACAACGATTACCCTAAACGTTCCTTGGTACAAGAGGGAATCTATAACAAATTTGTCATGGGGTTGTCTCACCTGTTTATCACAGAGGAATTTATTAAAAATACTGTGAGCTCCACTGAGGCCTGGCTCCCCTACTTTTCTTTGAACACTCTGTAACCACCGACTTCTTAGTGTTCTGGCCCCAGGGAGCAGGCCAGTGCTGGAAGGAGAATGCAAGTTCATCCACTTGAAGCCTCCCTCAATAGGCTGTGCCATCCCTTACCTCATTGCAGCCAGCTCCCTTCCAAGCAGCTGACCTGCTCCTTGGGCTGGACAAGGCAAACCCACAGTCTCAACTCCTTCCTGCCCCCAGAAGCACCCTAAAGGGGCAGACTGTGCATTGCTCCAGGCACAAGGATTACAACTGTGACATACCCTTGTGCACTGTATACATCAGTCACAATCTAGTCTTTAGCTTTTTTGAGAATGAAAGTTATTCCAGTTTGCTTATTCTTAATACGTTTTTGGCAGATTCCATGTCCACTTACATATTGTCACTTTTGAGGGATTTTGGAGCTGCTTGCCAGTCCTCAAGATCAGAAAAATGAAGTTCTTCATGAGTTCTGCATTTTCAGTCATTTGGGCATACTCACAATTTATTTTTTATGTGTTACCCATTCCTATTGGTCCAGAAGATGTTGTGGAAGGGAAGGACCAATCAGAAAAGGACAATTCTGTACGTTACTGAAAGACAAATTCTATACTTTCTGTTGAGTGGATGCTTATATCCCCAAACTGTTTCAGAATGAACAGTTTCAGGAGCAGACCATTCAACTTTTGCATTCAGGCTAGAAAAAGACAATAAATAAATTATGCAACAGGGCTTGTAAATCTACTCTCTTTATTAAGATCTGTGTTTCTGCATTGGCTTCCATCTTCCCCAAGATAACTAAAAGCAAGAGCCAGGAGCCTGCATTCCATCATGTCTAAAAATATATTGAACAAGGGTTTTGCCAGTGAGAATGGGGAGAAATAGATCTTGGAGACACTGTACAGAGAGAAATCAGCAGATACTGTAAAACTGGGATCTGTGAGCTTTTAGTAATAACTCCTTTATCAAGATAAAGAAACTGATTTCCTAGCTCACACCCACAGGTTCTGTGTGTACATAATCTTATATTCTTCACATCTTTCTCATTAAATTAAGGTTTAGTTTGGAAAGCCTTTTATCCATGCCAACAGCTGTCAGTCCCGGGAGAACGTAAGACAGGCCCACCACCATCAGTATATTAAACAGCTCGTGTTTGAAATGGAATGGAATACCGATATTTCATTCCCCCCCCCCCGATTCCTTTTTGCAAAAGTGATGGTTTGCTCCTGAAGTTTGTTTTTTTTAACCCCAGTGGTCTAATGCAGTGGTGCCCCAAATTTTCCTGTCATGCCCCCCCTTACCAGTGATGGAATGTGTCCGCACCCTCCCTATTGCCAGGGCCAGGAGTGGGGGCTGGGAGCAGGAGCCAGGAGCTGATAGCAGAGAGCGGGGACCAGTGGCCAGGAGCTGAGACTGGGGGCCGGCAGCCAAGCCACAGGGGTAATGCCAGGAAGCAGAGCCAGGGCCGCAGCTGTGGCATGGGGCTGGGGTTGAGGGTAGGGCTGGAGCAGAGCTGGGGACAGAGTGGGGCTGGGTGGTGCTCCCTTCCTGCACACCTCTGGGGGCTGGCACAGACCCTGCCATACACCCCCACCAGACATTCCTCCTCACTCCCCTAGAGGGGCACGCCCCACAGTCTGGGGACCACTGGTCTAATGGCTAAAGAACTGAATTTGGTTTTTATTCCTGGCTCTGCTGCCGACCTGATGTCTAACCTTGGGCAAGTCACTTTCCCCTTCTACACCTCTGTTTCCCTTCCCTCCATTTATCTATTTATATTGTGTGATCTTTGGAAGAGGGGCTGTTTTTCACTATGGGTTTGCACAGTGCTTAGCACCCCGGGATTGTAATCTTGATTGGGGTCTCTTGGCACTATTGCAATACAGTTACAGTGAGAGGTTGGGTATATAGTAGGCAGAAAGGCATAATTTGAGCACCACAGACATCAAGATATCATTGACCACAACAAAACTTCAGTGCATGGTGAACAGGCAATTCAATAATCCATAACATATCCTTTAAAATACTAAATACAATAAAACGTTAGATGGATTTGATGGTTCTGTGCACTGAAGATCTGTGATGTAGATCCCTCGTTTGATTGTTTGTTTCGTGATCAACAACCTTATTTGAATACCTACCTCCTTCATTGTAACTGTCATGGTGTCTTTATTTGATAGGTTATCTAAAGTAAGATAGTACTATTAGCTCCCAGTACTCACTCATTTCCTGAAAGAAAGGCTGTCTTTTCTCATGAAAGACCCACTAGCACTTTACAGTCTCAATGCCACGTGATGGAGTTGATTCTTCTTATACCTGGACTTGTATAAATCAGGAGTTAAGTCCATAGACATCAATACTAGTACTGGTCCCCCCAAAATGCACTTTTTTTTAAATTGTTTCCATTTCACAGAGTTCAGAATTGAACAACTTTTCTTTTTTATATTTTTTTCATGAAATATTTCTTCACAAAAATTTTTTAAAGCATGAATTCCATTTCCCCTTCTCCTTCACTCCATTTCTCGCTCTTTCTTTTTTGTTTTTGTTTTTGAGTGCAATAAAATGGCTAATGTCCAGGATATAGTTTTTCTTTTTCCTTTTCAAACTTCTCTAACTTTCCAAAAATTAAAAAAGTGACAAAAGGAAAAAAAATGAAATACTGTAACATTGATACTCTGTAATTTTTCAAAGCTTCCTCAATTCTTGCAAAGGTACAAAAGTTTAATCTGGAAATATCCTACTAAATTTTCATTTTTACACTTAGAGACAAGGTGAGTGAGGACATGTCTTTTATTGGACAAACTTTTGTTGGTGAGAGAGACAAGCTTTCAAACCACACGCAGCTCTTCTCAAAAGCTCTCACCAACAGAATTTGGTCCATTAAAAGATATTATCTCACCCACCTTGTCTAATATATGGGACCAACATGGCTATAGCTACACTGCATATTTACATAGACACTATGAAACCCTATTTTTCTACAGGAAAAAAATAAAATATGTTGACTAGCACTAGTCAGTACAATTACAGTGGTTTCAAACCAATGCAAGAGGATTAATGGTACATATCTAGGTGCATTGATTTAAAAAACATCAGTATTATACATTGAACACAAGCTATTTTCATGATTATGTCATTATATGATAAACTACCTGAAAGGATTTTATGAGGTATTCAAAGCAATATGAGCCAGATCCAAAGCTGACTGCGGGTAGTTGAAAGGCTCCTATTGACTTCTGATCAGGCCCTTATCAAACAACTTTTATTACTTTGCCTTCTATTTCTGACCCCCACATTACAGAGAGAGAGGGACTTTCAGCCAGCTTCCCATAAGTTGGATATATGGGAAACTTCTACTTCAGTTTGTACACATTGTGCATGTCTGTTTTACTCTGTCTTTGCTTTATTGACCAGGTCAATTAAAACAACTTATTCACAAGTAGTTAAGTCTCTAGTTTTTGCAGACAGTATAGCAGGCTTTTTGTATTAGAATGGGACTTCTTGTTCCCCGAGTGTCAGTAAATGACTAAGATGCACCAAAACCAGACAACACTTCTATCATACACATATATACAGCTGAATTTCTGAGTGTCTGTCCATTGACAAGAAGCATCAGCTGCAAGGAAAGAGTTGTGTGTAAATAAATATATCAAGTACAAAGCCATGGAAAGCAAGGAAAGGTGAAGTATATTGTAGGAAACTAATACATCAGAATTTTGTACTTAACAACAGTGAAACCAATCTGAAAACAAGGGATGATTAATAACTTCCTCCTCCTCTTTCCACCGTTGCCTAAACAGGCACTTCTGAAAGGTAAATGAAGAAAGGTAGGAAAACCTCACCTAGGGTTCCTTTTGTGTTGAGATCGCTGGACATCAGCCATATTGGGAATGATAATTTTTGACCTGGAAAACTTTTGCTCTGTAAATGGTTCCCTGCAGTACCACCATTGGCTGTCTTCCACAGGTGATCCCAGGGAGCTGCCTGTCAACACTGCTCCTTGAGTGCAGGGAGAAACATTATTAAAAATGGGTACAAGGATTCAGTTGGATGAATGATGAAAGGCTGCTGATAGCTTGATATAAGAAGCTCTAAAAGTTCTTTTTATTACTTTGGCTTTTCGTGGTAGTAGCTTTATGATAATACTGGTACAGAAGACTGCAAATATTAGCAAATTCATACGTCTCTCTTGCAGTGTTTTATGCAACTATTTTGCAGTTTCACATGAGAAGCTCTTACTCAGATTATTCCTCTTTGATGTAAACACAAAAAGCTCAGGTAGGATGTTTTGTGCAGTCTGTAACTCGGCACTTCAAAGTACTGGAAGGCTCAATGCAGCACGATTATGCTGGCTGAAAAGCAAAAAGAACATTTGCAGTTGCTTAATGCTGGAAAGCATTAAGAGCAATCATCTTCTATTTTGACACAGTGTCAGTCAATGCTAATTCCTACAAGCTTAACACGTGTGAAATTCCCTTTAGTTTTAGCTTAAAGGCTGCAATATTCCCACTCATTATTTCAATACAAAATTTATTTTCAAAATGTAAAAAGAAAGAGACCTTGTTTTAAACAACTCAGGGTCTGATCCAAAGCCCACTTCGGTCAGCAGAAAGACTTTCATTTATTTCAGTGAGCAATGGATCAGGCTTTTAGATCCCAGTCTAGAGCTCAATGGTCAGCCTGAGTTGCTGGGTAGCATGCTGAGCAGCTCTGGAGGTTAAAGAGAGGGGAGGAATCCTCTATGCAGGCCATGGAGCAGCTGTGGAGCCATCCTGTGGGGACTACTACAGCCCAGTGGATGAAATGAAGTATCTATCTCCTCCTCTGACTTCCCCATGCATTTCTGTGCCGAATGCTCACATGGAGCAGGCTGCACATCATGTAATGTTTGCACCCCACTTTGTGCTGCCCCCTGCATTCCGCAGTTATGCTATGCTTCACCCATCCTGCTGCCAAGAGTTTGTCTGTGGCTGCAGAGGTAGGTGTTGGATTTGCCCATTAGGAAGTGATTGTGAGTGACCCAGACTCACAAAGTACACCCGACTTCCAGTATGCAACTACTGAAAGTGATTTTTGCTAGATTGGGACCCTCAAACAAAGTTTGGTTGTTTCTCTCATTCTTGGAGATTGGGGAGGAATTTCACCTGCATCATGCTGCTTGGACCACAGCACCAGTCTAAAATCTCAAGGGTATTTCCAGTTCTGATCACCCACAGTGTGCAGCATGCTATAATAGGGTTGACATTTTACTTTACTGTTACTAATTTTTTTTCTTAAATCGAATTATATCCAAGTCGCTATGATGCCACCAAAACTTTGAAAAATGTGCTGTGTGTGCGGTCCCAGTGATGTTGCTTAAATGCTAAAGTCAGATGTTTGCTGTGAATGGATTATGAGGTGCTGTTATGGGGTCCGAATGCAAAAAGGGAATATTTAGATTTTAATATTTTGGCAACCTGAATTATCTCCTGAAGAGAAAGAGTTTGTTATCATCAAATGTATCATTTAGAAAAGATCTGATATTGCATAGTGGAATTCAGTTCATCCTTTTGAATTTTAAATGATAAGAAGTGAAGCCCTTCTTGCCTTTGAAGTTTTAAATCAAAATGCAAGAAGGCCAAACAAAAGTTGTTTGTCAAAGACTCAGGGAGAAAGACGACAAAAATACATTTTTAAACCTACCTTGGGAAATTAATATTGAGGTAATTTTCAGGGTAGGGTTGGAAACATAGTACTTTGTCATTTTAGAATAAACACCAAAAACAGATGCCACAATCTCATAAAATAAACATGCAGTGAAAGGGTAACACACACATTAACGGCAAACTGAGTCAGTAGCCAATACAGTATGATAAGAAGGAATGCTCAGTATGGTGTGATGTGTAATGGAAGCCATTAGCCATATGGTACTGTTGGAAGAGGGCCTCTGTGGCTGAGTAACAGTTGTATGTTATTTGGTTTATAAAATAATTATGCAATGGCAAGCAACTCTTTTATAATTACAGTCTGTTTCAAAATATTTCTCTTAATCTAGAAGCATTTACCAGGTTGAAGGATGTAGATTGTCTTTGCTGCCTGTATCTGCTGTGTTTGTTGGATAAGACTATGAAGACTATGGCCAATTTAGAGTATATTACTTCAGAGTGTGTGTGTGTGTGTGTGTGTGTGTGTGTGTGTATGTGTGTGTGTGAATGAATATATATATACACACACACACATGCCCAAAGGAGTATATGGCTTGTGCTGGCATTGCACCTGTCAGGAAAGCCCTAAATGTTTATCTCCATTTCTTATTCATCAGTAGATGGATGCAAAATTGAGAGTGTATCATTGTAAAATCCTCGCTGCTGTTATATGGTGGAAGCTGTTGGGAGGTTACACCAGCTGGGGAAGGGAAATTAAGCTTCAGGGATTAGTGTATTAAGGCCTTTTCCTCAAGCCTTGTTTTAGCAATCAGCTAAACAATCAGCAAAACAACTGAAAAACCCTGGACAAGAATTCCCCAGAGGCTTTCCCCACATTAACCAGCCAGGGGAAAAGAAGACACATCATTCCCCTTCTACCCAGCTTCCCCTTCCTTTTAAACTCTGCTCTAAGCAGTCGTGTGGAAAGGCTAGGTCCTGTTAATCTTTTGAACACTGTCAGGCATGGACAGGAAGCACCGTGACTCAATCCATCTCCAAAAATCTACCAATTATCAAATTACTCATGGGAATACTTTCCTTCTGACAGATGGGAGTTTTTAGTTTTTGAAATACAGTAGTTTGCTTATAATCATATTAGATTGGCAAGTCACTGTGAAATATATAACTCAGGCCAGGTCTACACTGCGACTTTAAATCGGTTTAATGGCTGATATACCGATTTAACGCTGTACCCGTTCACACGACGTCATCATTAATATCGAGTTAAACGGCTCCTTAAATCGATTTCGGAACTCCTCCCAGATGAGAGGAGTAGCGCTAAATTCGAAAGTGATAACTCGGATTAGGGTTC
>NC_133776.1:30505394-30654167 GCF_003597395.2 Chelonoidis abingdonii
GCACCACCCGGGGCAATGTTTTCTGCCCCATCAGGCACTGTGCTCTCAACCCGGAAGTGGGAACTATGGGATAGCTGAGGAACAGCTACCCACAGTGCACCGCTCCTGAAATCGATGGTAGCTTTGGACCATGGACGCAAACAATCGATTTCATGATCCCACTGTGGACGCGCTAAACCGATTTTATTAGATCTGTTTTGTAATATCGGTTTAAGCTAATTCGAAATAATCGTGCAGTGTAGACGTACCCTCTGTTAACACATAAGGCCAGATTCTGGTTTCAGTTGCTCTAGATTTACGCCAGTGTAACTGAGTTCAGAATCTTGTTCATACTGTGGGCATGTGTTTAGATTCTGAAATATAGGTACAATATGGGACTAGTACAGGACTGCACTATCATATTTAAGTCAGTGAAATTCCTACTGTATGATTGTGCTATCTGGCCATATGACTGCAGTATAACTGCTTGCTATTCATGTAAAGAGATACACAGACAGAACAAAATGTTAAACAAGTAAATACCTTAGCTTGAATAATGGTTTCATGGACTACAGTGGGTTGTGTTTTATTCTGCTTTTTTAAAAAATACACAAATCATTTTAAAAATAATATATGAATACCTCAGCTCTAGATTGATAAAAATGGAACCTGAATATCATGCCTATCTGTATGGGCATTGATTATGATAGCTCTCTTAGTCACATCAGTGAGCTTCAGCCTCAGGCTAGAAGGCTCTCATGATAGTTCATTCTCCTTAGCCATTGTTTCCTTGGTCTCCCTGCTGAGATTACCAAAAACTGCTGGGCATGGTGGTTGGTTTTGGGATGTGCACACTTTCCACAAGACAGAGACCACTAACTTATTTCACATAACACAAGCTACCAAAACAGAGGGCTAAGATTTCTCCTAACAACCAGGGCTGGATTTGAATCACCTCGTGGTGAAATCCCATTAATAGAGAGAATGTCTGGGGTATTGTACCTCCTCTTTGGAAAGGACTGTAGTCTGGATATATACTTGCATACATGTAAGGCCAGGAAGGTTTACTTTGCTTGATTTTCTACCTAGTTGTTTAGACTTCT
The DNA here is from genome assembly GCF_003597395.2 of Chelonoidis abingdonii. Taxonomy (NCBI): domain Eukaryota; kingdom Metazoa; phylum Chordata; order Testudines; family Testudinidae; genus Chelonoidis; species Chelonoidis abingdonii. The sequence goes on from NC_133776.1 coordinate 30,506,477, forward strand.
TAGCTACTTTTAGAGCAAAATCATACCTCTTAGGAGACAGTAGCATGCTGGGCAAGTGGAGAAGGTGTGATTTACTCTAGTGGTGATACCTGTAGACATTTTCAAAGGCATTATTCCTCTCCTGGCACTGAGAAAAATCCATGGGAAAAAACTGTCCTTATTACATCTTCTAAAATGGGCAGCCACAGCACACACTCTACTGGGGTGAGAAGAGCAGTTAGGTGTGACCTCGCCCCTTCCTAGACATTCACATTCCTGCCCCACCATGTCCTAAAATCCTCAGATCACTGCAGCAAAACTATGCCTGGCCTCTTCATGGGTGTGCTAGGATGTTTTTTGAAACTTCTAGCAAATCCATAACTTGGCCTTTGAGATATTACAGGTAAAATATTATTGCTTCAGGTATATAATTCTTAGTCCTCTAGTATAGCACATATCTTGTTTTAGTATTTTAACTAATGGACTGGCCCTGAAATCTCAATTTTCCTCTTTGGAGTGACTATTTGTTTGCTGCTTCTCCATTGCAGGTAATCTAGCAGATGTGCTATGCTTATTCTTATACCATATACCTCTTACCTCTTAAATTTCCATGTTATGAAAATAGGGCATTTTCATTCATTTTGCTTAACAGCAGAAGTAAACCTCTAGAACTCACCTTTAACTCATGAAGAAATAATACTCCCACAATAATGACATGAATTATTAAAAACTACTATAGTTTCATATTTGCTCATCATGAAGGTGACAACATAACAAATTAAACTGCCGGTCAATGAGATTTTTACAAAGTATTTTAGTGCACTCAAATAAATCAATCAATATAATGTAAGTATATAACCCAGGTTCCATGAAACACATTACTGTGAGATGTTTACCAAACTCATTTGACAAGACCACAATACAAAGGAAGTTCTTCTTGATATGTATTTTTAAATGGTCTGATTTTTAAATAAAGGTTGCCATGGTGAAAAGGTGTAAGGCTACAAAACAGAATACAGAAAAGGTGTCTATGTACATATTTATATATAGGAATAATAATAATATGTGGAAATAAAATCCCATTAACTGAGCTAATGTCTGGTGTATTTTACTATTCTTGGGATAGAACTGTAGTTTTATATATATATATATATATATATATATATATACACACACACACACACAAATATATATATATATACTGTATATATATAATATATAGTTTCAGACCTTGCCATATGCAAGGCTTACCAGTTAAAACACTATACATGATTTAAGCTGTTTTTTCTTTCAAGAAAATAAATATGATTGTTCATTGATGAAAGCAGCTGGTATAGACTGCTGAACCAGTTATTTTATTTTATTTTATCCGGTCTTGCTAGCAAAGATACCACTTTCATTTTTGTCAGTATTTGTAGTGTAAATGAGGAGCAACCTATCATAAAATGATGCTACTGAGATCAAAGGAAGCAATCCCTACTACCAAGCTAAAATCATTCTGGTGAAATGTTTTTGATTATGGTTAATGATGTAATCAAATCAGAAAACAGTCTAGAAGTTGGAGTTGCAGCAGGATTACAGCTTGGCCATTACAGAGCACCTAATCGACAATAATATGTCCAAAAAAATAGTGTGGACATATAAAAACAAGATGCTAGTTAAATGTTTACTTTTAATAGCACATGAGACTGAATACTTATGCATACTTTCCTAGAAGGAAATTAGTGAATGACTGAGGATTTAGTTAAAAAAAACAACAAAAAAAGGCAAAGTTATAGAGGAAAGGATCAAAAGAGTCATTTTTTAACATCTTTGATTTCATTCTTTAAAGACCAATTACTTTTCTGTCCCCTGTGGGAGAAAAAACATTCTTCTTCTTAATGGCAGAATCATTCTAAGACTTCTCTGATTCATTTTATATTTAGCAGATTACAGTTTTAGAGTCATCAGTAGGAGAGAACCCAGCAAACTGACAGACCTGAAATCATGTCCTTTGATTGTAATTGACAGGAAAAGCGTTTAAGGTAAAGAAAAAAAATATTTTATTCATCTTTGATTACACTGTGATGTGATTTGGTGACATAATACAGCTGTGAACTGAGGCAAGAAAGGCAATAATTCCTACTTGAGGCTTTGACATGATGTAGCCCTTTAGTCTTCTTCAAACCAATGCCTCCAGCTACAATAGTAGCCTTGATGGAGTCTAGACAAATAGATATACAGACTGTTACAATTTAAAAGGCAAACAGCTTTAAAATAACATTTCTCAAGGCCATGTATTTCAGTACTAAATGGCTAGGCTGCTACACATTTTTCTCTACTAAAATTAAATATAGTTCATCTGTTTTTTGTAAAAAATCACATATTAGGGGAAAGTATTTCACTTCCAAAGGGCCTTAAAAGCAATATGAAATAAATTATTTTTCACATACAAGAAGAAATTTAACCAGAAGAATCTTCTTCCATTCAAAGTTAAAATATATTTTAATTAATTCACATGCAGCAGGGCTATATTTTAAATATTTTATTTGCCTAGAGGGATCTCACAACTTTTGTAATGTTTTTTCTTTGTATCATCTTGTTCTCAAAAAGTGACCTTTCCACTGGTAAGAATTTATAACTTAGGATTGGGATTTTCAAAAGCACCTCAGTGTACTTGGGCTTCTAAATTCCTGGGGCTCTTTTGGAAATCCTAAATATTTTTTTATGTGATACAATACATGTGTAAAGAGAATGTCAAGTTAGTGTCATGTTATACTGCAGGTAACCACCAGGAGATGCCTCTGTTTTCCATGTGGGTAAGTTTAGCATGCTTTACCTCAGTAATGAAATGCTTTAATTCCACAAGGTATCTTCAGCAATAACAATAAGATCGTATGGTTAATAATTATCAGGTTTATTAATGCCCTCCCTTTAATTCCATCCCATTGAGAAAGTGTCCTGATATGATCATAGATCTCTTGCATTAAGTGGCATGTTACCACGTAGATTTGTTAGGCTTCAGCACCTTGCCTAATGAATAAAACATGTTTTATGAGACACTGTCAAGATTTCAGAAGCCGTGTTAAAGAAATCTGAAAAACAAATGATCTGTTGATGAAGCTGCAAATTCAGTGGTTCTAACAGGATCTAAAGATTGTCACTAAAAACAATTCACACTTATGTCCCTAAAATATACATTAAAAGACATTGGAAAGGCCTCAGTGTTATCTGACCCAAACTATTGTATGTGGTTAACAAAATAACGCAGCTTAAAACATTTATATGCAGTACAAATTGTTATTTCATAAGGAGAACAAAATGAAGTCAGTCAGCATCTTGACTAACTCTAAACATGAATTGTTTTGTGTCAGTGTTCTTTTGTTTAGTGTATTTAGTGCTTGTGAAAAGAGCAGGAATAGCAGTCCTCTCGACTTATGTTCTTTTTGCACAGAACAGGTACATCATGGGCAGAAGCAGCAGCAAATCATGCTTCCCTACTCTCTCCCTTCAATGTACCTCATTATGCCTGGACTAAAGTAACCAATTCTAGGAATAAGAGATTAGTTCAGCCTCCATGCCCTTTCAGTCCTTTCTCTTTGCTGAGATTGCTGGAAGTGTTGCAAATCAATGCTAACAGCAGTGGTGGGATGGAATGAACACCACCATCTCAATTTGCTTACTCCATCAAAGTGGTATCAGAGGTGTGATAGCTTTTGGTTGGATCTGAACCTAGAGGTTAAAGGCTCCATAACCCACCACCCAATCCCCAGAGCCTTACGCTTGTGGTCAGTAACAAAGCCTGTCTCCCCCCTCCAATGATGTCATTAGAATCCGCCCATTGTTTTATAACATTATGAACGCAGAACTTCAAATACATGGCACTGCTAGGACATCTATCATTCCACCTCTCCCCCACCCGCTCCCAAAAAAGAAACAAAAGGATTTAACCAAAAGCCAATCCCTTCTGAATAAATCTACCACAATTAGACAGACATAATCATTCACCATGCATTGACCAAATCTGTCTGCAGTGAAGAGATGTTCTGCAATTTGACCAACCTGCCTCTTGGTGAAACCAGGAGAAGTGTACCTTCACCAGACTGCTATTTTTAAAAATTATTAAAAAAGTGGGACTATTAGTGTTGTACATTGAGTTATCCATAATAAGTGTAATGGGATGAGATTAAGATGGCAATAAGGTGTATGAGCCATAAGTATGGCCAAAATACTAAAAATGGTATTGTAAGGGAAATCTTGCGCCGGAAGAGAGACGGATTGAATGATCTAACAGGTCTTTGCTAACTCTAACTTTTATTATCTATAACTAACATGCATACTATTTATGGCACAGTATAAATGATTACTGTTATTAACAATACTCTGATTCTATTAGTAATTAGCTGTGATAACTTTGTGGAACAAAATTTAAAGTAGATGTCTGTGGAGAACTGAGCAATATCTCTATGGTTTTTATGAATATGATGCATATCTCTGTGTGCTTATTATGAGTTACTTGCTATGGAATTTGACCAAAAGGAGTTGTTAAAAGAAATGAGCAGGAAAGACAAAACAATGACACAGAGAAAAGTCCTGGAGAAAACAATGGGGAAGGTGTTTATTGGGGAAAAAACCCCTACCTAGCTCCATCCAAGCTAAGAATGGTTTATTCTTCCCAAAGCTAAATCTAGGGTCAAAAGAGAACACTAAACTATTACAGGATTTAATAGTTTAATAGTTTAATAGTGTCCTCCTCCACCTATTTAGGTGAGCTAAAGGGTTTTTCCTTGGGCGTGCCAGTGGAATCTGACAGGCATACATGGAGGAGACACACAGAGACAAAAGAGCATGTTGCAAGCAGGACAGTGTGCTTCTCCCAGTCACAAATGGGGGTTAGCTGGGCTGAGGCTGGGGAACTTACAAATGTTTGCAAGTAAAGATTGACATGCAAGGTAAAGGGAAATATGCTAATGAGACTGTTATTTAAACCCTTTACTCTATGTGCTACATACCTGTGGGTGAAAAAATAAATCAAGCTTTGTTTTAAATAAACTGTTTTTGAATCATTAATCAACCACTGCTGCATGCTCCCAGAGGAAAAGGCTTACAGGTGCCAAATTCACTTGAGCCTGTTGGGTTAACATGACTGGTAGATAGCGGGGCTTCAGCCCAGAGATCCAGTCTAAGAGGGATTGGACTGCCCTAGAGAAAGATGCAGGAGGACACATCTGCCACCTGAAAGGGTATACTTGAGGAGAACAAAAAGTGGTCTAAATCACAACTTTCCTGGTAACCAAGCAAAACTGCCCCTATACATTTGCAATTTCACTAGCTCATGCATGCAAACTCTCTATTGGCTTCCGCAAATGGGTACTTTTGTATGCAGTTCTCTAAAATGTGCGCACATCTATACATGCATATATAAATTTTGTATATAGAAACAGAAATCTCAAATTTATGGGAGCAGTTTCTGGAGCCGTTTTCTATCTAAGTCCTGTAAAGTAAAATATAACAAAATTAAACAAATAAATAAAAGTTAAACCAAACCATTGTTTACGAAGTGAGCTTGATGATAGTATAAAACAGATTTGCTGCATCATACAGTGTTAAATATTTCTGTTTATTTGTTTTAAATTTCAAGTGTATATGCTACACCCACAAAGAATGGCATTATATATTAGGTTTGCAAAAATGTGGGAAAATCAGACTGAATATTTAATGACTGCTATCTAGTTTGCTGTTCACTCAGAGCTAAATTCTGAAATCCATACTTATGTGGCTTTGTACCTACGCAATAGGTAGGTCCACTGATTTCAATTTATGTAAAGAATAAGGTGCTACTCAGTGTGAGCCAGACTGGCACCAACTGTGCCTATCCTGTCATCCATGCCACAAGCTTAGTTGTGTTCATGAGTGAACTTCCATTCAAAAAATGTAGATTTGGGTTTATTATTTTATATTGTGTTGCAATAATATTGGGCTCATGTATGATAACCAAGCAATAGTTGATTAAAGTACAATGACATATTTTCCAGTTACTGCACTTTTCACAATCAGTTCTGTTTCCATTACATATACAGTATCAAGTAAAAAAAAAGATTTAAAAATACATTTCAGGAAATGAAAGGTAAAGTTATCATTGCAGAAACATTATCCCTAAAATTACCATTTGAATGATAAGCAATTTTGGGCATAATTATAGTGCACACTCTGTATTCAATGCATTCTGATATATGGATAATTACTCCTGGTAATATGCGTTAGTTAGATTTTATAACCACAATAACAATTTATTGCAAAATTAATTCCTTGGCACAATTTAACATTTATTGATGTGAAGTCAAAGTGAATTGATTTTATTGCAGACCACTTGTGATACACTTTCCCTATGCTCATGCCCTAATTGGTTATTACAGGTCATTTTGCTATTTAGTTTTAAAAATACATTAATTTGATTCCAAGGTTCATTTAGTAAAAATGGCAAGATATTTACAGCTCATGTGGTTTTATTTAAATAAAAAAATGGTAAGGTAATGCAATCATCTTTGGTTATAAAGTGATGGCTGAATTGGAAACATTTTTGAATCAGGTCAATGGTAGTGATGATTAGTGCATTGTTAATCAAGTTGCTGAGATTGCTATCAAAAGCTTTATCTCTTTCACTCAGACTGGTGAGAGGATCATGAATATTAAAGAGATTCAAATAGATCTGCACTCATGTAATATGGAGCACTACAAATGAAAAGGCTAAATGAACCCAGACTGTGACTTTATGTACTGATATATCTTTTAACTAAAGAGCAATGCCTAATCAATTTCTATGCTTACGTTAGACTACATATGTCAAAAGCACACAGAGATAAAGTTTCTTCATATACTATATGTATCTTATGTGTACCATAGGTATCTTATGGGTTAAGTATTTATTTACAGCCCTATCAACATAATAAAAAATAGCTATGAGAAATGGCTTCTTCAGTAGGTACTGTAGGCCAGATTTTTATCTCAGTCATACCAGGGCAGATGCAAAGTAATTTTCTTGAAATCAAGGGCTTCTTCTCAGTGAAGTTACTGTGATTTTACATCCCTTTAACTGAGATCAGAACTTCGCCCGGTAGGTATGCGTATGCCAGCTATACATTATAGAGGTGATATAATAAATGATGTACATACCCTACACATGAAACAATACACCTGTATGTTATGTCTGTCTACCAATTTGACAGCTGAGGTCCTGGTCCAGCAAACATTTATGCGCATGCTTAACTTTACAATTCTGAGTAAACCCCTTTAAGGCTCAGAGGGATTACTCAGGGACATAAAGCTAAGCACGTCTGAGGGCTGGTCTACACTAGGGGGGAAAATCGACCTTAGATATGCAACTTCAGCTACGTGAATAACGTAGCTGAAGTTGAATATCTAAAATCGGATTACTCACCCGTCCTCACCGTGCGGGATCGATGTCCACGGCTCCCCCTGTTGATTCTGCAACTCCGTTGGGGTTGGTGGAGTTCCGCAATCGATTGTAACCCGCCGATACAGCGGGTAGTGTAGACGTAGCCTGAGTTTGTAGGTTCAGGGCCTTCATCAGCAACAACTTTGAACAATAAGATAAAAAGAGTGGAATCTTCAAGCAAACTGAATCAAAATCAATCTGATATTTGCATCTGTTTAACAATTAAAATGTTACACACTGTCTTGGTTGTGCTGCCTTGGCAGTGCTAATAGAATAAGAGTTAAAAACTTAAAATTTAATTTTTCACAAACTTCAGCCAATCTGATTCTGAACTCACATGAGGATTGTTGAGTAAGAAAGTGAAGGGAATAATATCTTTAGCCAGGCATGGGACCTTGTTCCCCACACTGCTCTGTCATTGCTTGCAATAATACTTCTAGTTCTTGGACAATCAGGGTAAAATTTTCAAAGCGCCTAAATAACATAGATACCCAACTCACATTTTCAAAAGCGACTTAGGTGCTTTAGGAGCTAAGTCACTTCACTTGAGTGTTTGTGAAAATGTTGCTTATTTTGTGCAGCTGTAACCCACTGGCAGGTGTGTGTTACTAGTTTCCCCTTGTGACAATCTACAGAGGATATGAGTTGTTAAAGCCCCCAGCTACAGAGCTTTAGTTCAAGTTGTGTCAGCTCATGCTTTTAGCTTTGAAAGTCTCTGGTTTAATCCCCAGTGTGATGGCTAAAATGGTGGCTGTACCATAAGTGGGGGCTTGTATGGGAGGGTAACAGTGTGTTAAACTGTGTGGTAGTGGACTAGTGTATTGTCTATGTGTCTATATATGACAGAATCGTATAGTATTAGACTAATAGGGTTAAATTTTGTGATACTAAGAAACAGTATAATGATCCCTGGCCTCCTTCATAGTTCTCCTCATATGGCATCAGAAATAAAACATATGGCACAGGAAACATAAGAAATAGACCTAGAGCCTTTAACTTCTAAAACAGAGGCTTCTACTTGATGAGGGACAAAAAAAAAGAAGTAATAAATTTAAAGACGTCAGTGCTGCAAATATGCACATGCTGGTGCTGTACATTACATAAGGTTGAGACTGACAAACTCATTTGCCCTTGTGGTTAAGTTACAGTGATACCTAATCCCGCAGATTGAAAAATATTATTCTAGCCTCCCCTAAACTCTGAAACAGGCCAATAACAATCTGTCTGCCTGCCAAGGTATTTCTGCCACACTTATCACAGTACTCTCTGAGCACATTCCAGATTCTAAAAGTAAACACATTAAAGATTCCTGTAGCTTTCTCATCACCTCTCCATAAGCAAATTTTGTGGTTTTTCTCTTTTTTCCTGAGGGAAGGCAATAATAAGGGCTTGGGGTTTGCATTCTGATCTGAAGGCATTGGGCTTCTTGGCAATGCTAATTTCTTTGGGGAGTGAGTTCAGCAGTTTCTGGCCAGCTGCCAAGAAGGCTCTATCTCCTGTGCACACGAGTCTCATTCTTGAGCTTGAGTCTGGAGGCCCCAATGAAATGTAGTTGTCATGGGAGATCATGATCTTGAAGAGTGATTTGGTCCCTCCAGTAGTTTGGGCCAATCTGATGGATGGCTTTGAAGATGAGGATTGAAACCTTGAAAGTAGCTTTGCATTCAGTGTGGAACCAGTGCAGAGATCAGAGCCCTGGAGTGCTCTTGGTGGTCTTGAAGTTTTTTCAATAAACACATTATTGGCCTGGCCATAAACACGTGCAACTCCATAGCCTGCAGTAGAGTTGCATTTATGGATACCAGCCTTGAATTTAGCCTAAAGTACCTAAATATTTCTTCCTGCATAACACATTAAAGTCCCAGACCTGTTGAAGTGCTGAGCACACTCTGTGAGGATGAGTACCCTCAACACCATGCAGATTCAGCTGCATGTATGTGCCAACACGGTCCTAATTTTTGGAAGGAGAAAATCCAAAGGCAAAAATGTTTTAAAAGGGCTCTACTGTTAGTCACAGAACAAAAGAAAGGCAGCAGGTCTCCTGGTCCATTCTCTGCATCTGATGTGTTTTAAAGTGCATGTGTTTGGGAAAATGGGAGTGCGTGGGTGGGTTGCTTTTATAAACCAAATTTCTTTCTTTCTTTCTTTCCTTCTTTCTTTCTTTCTTTCTTAAATGATCCCATGAATACTACTTCTAGTGGCAAGAGCAGAATTGCTTATATAAATGAGGAATAGATCAAAGAAAATATGGAATTAAAATTAGGGCCTAGATTCTCCACTTTGCTACATTGGATTTATATCTGTGTGATCCTGTTGACTTGAATGCAATTATACATGGGTGTAACAGTGAGGAGACTCCTGCTTGATTTTAAAAGATTTTGGATCCATCAGTTCCGTGTTTTTGGTTATCACTTTGGGGCAGTGCTGGAGTCCTAAAAAAAGAAGTGCCAGAATTGTAGGATAATGGGAGGCCCGGGGAGGGAGCAGGGTGAACTGGGAGGAATATAGAGGCAGTGGGGAAGCTGGGGATGGCCCAAGGGAGCAGAGAGTGATTCCCTGCAGAGCCTGTCCTGTCCCTGCCTCCCTCCTTCCTTTGCCTGGATCCTGCTCCATGAAAGGGTGGGCAGTCTGCTGTTTGGGCAGCCCCACTATCTGGTTCCTGGCATTACCCAGCTCTGGCTCCACCCTCTGCCCTGGGCTCCTGGTGGCTTCAGTCCCCATGCTGCCCTGTCTGGTCCCAACTGCAGCATGTCCGACTCCCTCTGTGCTGACCTGCCGCTAAGTTCCCTCTGCCCAGGCTTAGCTTCATCATCTCTGGCTCCCTTTGCACTGACCTGCTGCTAAGCACCCCTTCCCCGGGTCTCGCACCAGCACCTGCCACCTCAGAGGATGCTCTGCAGTCAGGCAGGGAAAGGAGCTACCAGGCCTGGAATTGTCAGAAGTACTGGAATGCTGTCCCAGCTCCTTAAAAAATAAACAGCACAACTTAGTATTGGCAGTCAAGTTATAGCCCAGCAGACAGGCCAGGATGGACTTTGAAAACTGAAATCAGTGTGTTGGTATAAAAATCAAAGGTTGGTAAGAGAAGGCTGATTCAATTCAATATGTAAGTCACTGGATAATACATGAACAATTGAATATAATATGCACAAGAAATTGTCTCATTATATTTAGTCCACACGTCATTAACCCAGGGGTCACTTTGGGAAAAGTGATGCTGTCTCCTTCCCCATTGTGTTTCCCTTTCCCCAAAAAACATATGGAATGCTACAACACTGTTATTTTAAAGAATAATCTTTTATGTCCACCAGCAGTTGAAAGTGGGGATATGGCTTGATGACTTACAAATCCCCTCCCCTAACACCACTACCACTCCTACATTAAACCCTCTCCTTATAAACCATTACATAAACTAAGCCTATCATTATTAATTAACTTTGGGCCAGATCCTAAACTGCTGTAAACTGACAAAGCTCCACTGAAGCCAAAGGACACAACAATATAAATGTACACAATTTCCAGCATTCCCCTTCTCAAATTCATTATTACACAAGATTCTAAGGTAAAGTGAAATGCAGACCCTGGTTGTTAGTGGCTGGGATCAAACCTGAGAGCTTAATGCATGAGCCTCTTTTAGATCAGGCAGTAGATATGCGTCTCTCAGCTAAGGTTGTAGCACGCTCATCAATCAGCCACCACTAGAGGGGGACAGAGTGCAACACCAAGTAAGCATAGGTTACAAAATCAGACTCTGTTTCCTTGAGGTCCTTGAGCACCTGCTTCTGTTATTTATTCATTGGGGGCCAGATAGTGCCTGGCTTGTTCTTGGTTTGTGCACCCTGAAGGAGGGCACAAAGACCCATCCCTGCCTCCTCTGTCTCATCTTTAGAAAGCCAGACACATTTGCAGTCCCTGGGCTTTAGTACTTCCTCCCTATCCAGTCCTTTTGGAGTTGCTCCCCAATAGGGGTGGAGAAAGGATGGGACTATGACTCAGTCCTTGAGGAGCAGGAATGGTGCAGCAGGGGAAGTTAGTTACATTCACTGAGGGGAATATAAGGAGTATACCTCTTCTGTATGCCATGGAGCTTGGAGAGGAATCTGCCTCAGTAAAGTAGGGCTGACTGTGCCACTGAACCTTGTATGACAGAGCATTATGTTAAAAGCAACTATTTTGGCATTGAGAGATGCAGTGGTCTGCACTAATGAATCACACCTCAGAACGGGGGCTTGTCTGGAAAGTAATCAGCACAGTTAGATGAACTGTTTAGCAGATATTCTCATTTTACAAAAAAGGCTTGAGAACTAAAGAATGTGGAACAATGAAACTCACAAAACACCTGAGATACAAACAGGATTATTTCCAAATAATGTACTTCTCAGTTTTCTATGTTCCATCTGCTTTTTATGTCTCCCAATTTGTTACTTAAGGACTGCCTTTTAACAAAGAAACTCAATTTTTTAAAATGGCTTTAATAAGGTTTATACAAGTTGGTCTCCTCTCAGAAAAATTAACATTAATTTTCTCTCATTAAATGTTAGTGCTTTCCTAATCCCATCAAAAGGAAATGAATTTTAAATTTTCTTAAATTTAACAGAGTTATTATTATATTATTGCTGAAAATTCATTAAAGTAATCTCAAGCACGACATGGTGTCAGAGATTGGATAAATGTGATATTTTATTTGACCTATAATTCAAAGGGCTAGAGAGCTGCAAAAGGTTTATTCCAGCAGTTCTCAAACTGTGGGTTGGGACCCCAACATTGGTCGCAACTCCATTTTAATAGGGCCGCTGGGTCCGAAGCCGAAGCCCCATCCCCACCACCTGTGACTAAATCTTGAGCCCACCACTGGGGCCAAGGCCAAAGCCTAAGAGCTTCAGGCCTGGGTGACAGGGTTCAGGTGATAGGCCCCCCCCCAATCTGGGGCTGAAGGCCTGGGGCTTTGGGCCTCCCCTCCTGGGGCTGTGGAACTGCCCAGGGGCAGTGGGGCATGAGTGGGCTCAGGCTTCGGTCCCCCCTCTTGGGGTCTTGTAGTATTTTTTGTTGTAGAAGTGGGTTACAATGCAATGAAATTTGAGAACCCCCAGTCTATTGAGATCCACAAGACAGGAAGGTTTTGAGTTTGTTTCTGTGTCACATCAATACTCATAGCTAATGCATATGCTCTGAACACAACTGTAAATAAATCCTTTGACTTGATCCTAGAGCAACATTTACATGATCTTATCTTAAAGGTTGGTAGAACATCCAATGTTGTGTATCTCACACTTGTGTATGTGTATCACAATTTATTTTTCTGTCCTTTTTGATTAATATAAGTGGATTTTCGTTGCTGGTTCCTCTTCATCCCAGTTTATGAGTATGATATCCTTGATCTTAATCCTTGTTTTGTCACTCTTCATCTCTCTTTAGGTGCATACACATCTTTTCTCTCTCAGACTGATGAATAATTTCAGTTTGTGGCTCTATCTCGTTCTGTCTTAGGTCTAAAATACCCATCAGACATATGGAAAATGCCAATCAAGACTTCCTGGAAAGTCACGTAGCAGATACCGGTGATCCTGTGAGGTAGGTAAAGTGTTACTTACAGAAGAGATTATTGCTTTTATCCTCCTCTCTCTTGATTTTTTTCCCTAAGAGTGAGTCTTTAGATCAGTCAATTTATAATAGAAGGCTTTTTTTTATTGAGGGGGAGGTCACATGATATTCTTAATAACAGTTATAGAGTCTGATTCTGATCTCACTTACACCAATACAGATGAGGAGTAATTCCCAGGAAGTAGTAAAATAAGTGGAATTTCCTGTTCCAATTCTGAGCTGACACAGACTAAATGCCAAAGAACTTTCCGGAGATTGGTTCTTTTCAGCAACTATTTTCAAGCTTAGTGTCATTCACAACATGGTTTCATTATTAACTCCAACTCCCAGAAAAATAAATATCCTGCATTCCTTTTGCACCCTAATTCTCACTGAAATTAACAGGCAATTCAGGTCTGAATGGAAGGCCCCTGAGTTTCCCAGTGACTCCAGTGGGAGTTTGAAGTGTGCTAGGAATTCATGACTGCCACCCCTATCCTCAAGTGTGGGAAATATCTGAGTGTTAACTAACACCATTGCAAAGTCTGCAACAATAAGTTATGAGCCAACAAAACAATGTGCTTGTGTTTTTATATGTTGTTTGTAAAGTTTTTTCCATTTAATTTAAAATTTCATTGTCTCTTTTTTAACATTTCATACATAATTTTTTTTGTTATAAAAATATTTTACTGCTTAGGTTCTATTTCTTTGTTACCTCTAATGGGCATGATATGGCCAGATTGAGAAAACCCAAGTAATGAGCACTCTACTCTCCCACTGAGTTCAATGGTAGTTAAGGATACACTGCTTCTGGTAGCAGGTGCTCAGCACTTCGCAGGATTTGGTTCTATATCTCAACTTTCTTTCTTCTTTTTAATACAAACACTTTCTTTGACAAATTGAGCCTTCTATTTAGCTGCATGGCTTGACCTTTTGTGAGCCTCTAAGCTTCCTTTTTTCTTCTTGAGCTGTCTGTTAATGATAGCTATTTATTTTTCTTTGCTGCTTTCCTTTGTTTTCTAATCTCTGTTAAATAGAAAAAAACCCACTTTATATATTTTTATTTATTTATTTAATGGATATTTCAAAAATCCCACTTTTCAACTAGTGAAAAAAGTCATATTTCATATGTAGAGAGTAATCAGATGTGGCATTTCATGATTGGGATATTGTAGTACTGGAATATGACAACTTTTTTTTAGAGCTGTGGGAAAATTTCAAATGGAGCTCACAGAATTCCCCCCCCCCCCCACTACTCTCTCATTTGTATTGTTTGGAGGATGTTTCACAAGAAGAAATAAATAAATGGAAACAGCATATCAAAATATCTCCTAATGTCTCTAAGGCCCCGATTCTACAAGCAGCTCAGGGCCAGCTGACATCTGTGTTAGCACCCAATGGCCTGTTTTACAGTGAGTCTTGCAAGACAGGGGGGCTGACTGTATAACCAAGCATTTCTCATAAAGAGCTACGGTTTTTTCTCCTTGAACCCTCTAGTTCTTAAAGCCTTGAAATGATACTGTGATCATATAGTGGATAATATTGTCCTCTCATTTATATTGGTACAATAGAATATCTGAGTGGGGAATTTTAGAATAACCATCTTTAAATATTTCTACTTAAAAAGAACCTTTACAAACTAATTTAAAAAAAAAAGAAAAAGCAATAAAACAACATTTTTGTATGGATAGAGAAAAACAACAGGTCATATTTTCAGCTTCCCAAATCCTTCTTCACATGTCCACCATAGGAGAGCTCTGAACAGGTCAGCAAGGACTGAACTGCATGACTAGGCATATCATAGTTAAGCAACCAATAGGTGTGCCCATTTCAATCTTAACGATACCTAGGCCCAACTATCAAGCAAACAACAGCAGAGGAAGCGTTGAAGGAAATTTTTATTCTTCGTTATAGGCAAGGAAGCTTGGATGAGCTTCTCACTCACTGTCAGCCTTTATTTCTCTTGAATGGGGAAGCTAATCCTACGGATTAATAAGATCTGAACACACTAGTCATGTAAATCTGTTTTACCAGCAACAGCCAATCTTCACCTTGTCAAGTAACCCACACTTTCTTCTGCTCTTTCAGAGCAGTGCATATTCTCAGAGAATCTGCATTGCCAGTGCTACAGTGTGGTTGGCAAAAATACAAACATCTGCTTATGAAACAGACATAGCTTCACTAAATCAGATAACTGCGCATTAGTCCACTGGCAAATTCTAGTCCCTGAGCCAATTCAATGGAACAGCCAGTCCTAAATTAACTGTCCAGTGTTCCTGACCTATATAGGAGCATTCTGTCCCCATACAAGAATGTCCCTATCCAGCACTTTCCATTGGGAAAAACCTGAAATCTCTGCTTGATCATAAAACAAGGAGACATTCCCATGTCTGATCCAAAACCTCACTCCCTAGTTTCTTAACTTGCACATAAACTTTGGCTGAAAAAGGAGAGGACAGGTGCATGTGTTTAACAGGCATATGTAGAATTGAGATATTTCTTTATTTGTAACGTTGGAGGGCTTTCAAAAGTCTGTTTAATCCATTCAGCCAGAAGCCTTAAGAGTCAAGACTTTAGGGCAGTGTTGATACTTTGGCCAAGCCTTAAAGCATCATAATTTTTGCTATGTCACTGAAACAGAAGCTTTTATGTCCGAGAAAGTTGACTGCATAAAGTACATAATGGGTCTTTTTGTTGTCTATTGAGTCTTCCAATCACACATAAGATGAATGCAAAGAAAAAATCACATGAAAAGGAAACAAAATCCAGTAAATTGAAAAAAACTGAATGTACCTTATCACCATATCACACATACAAAGTCTTTTTCCACTGAATGGGGCCAAATTTACTCTGATATTTATAATCTGATTATTCACAATAATCAAAATAGTTCCATTGCAGCTAGCCAGTCTGGCAGTTGATGAGCCACTTGCCATCCTTGCACTTGTGAAGATGTAGCACATTGTGAAGGCTGTACATTCAGCTCCTGGGGAAGAAAGAAAGAGTACCTCACATTACTCTTAAGATTAGCAAGAAACCAAAAAACCATCAGGAGTTCTTAGAGTCTTAGTGTGGTTTAGGACTCTTCTGTGCCTGCAAATGTCAGCCTGGGTTCACAAACAGTCACAAACCTGGGCTGAAGCTGTTCAAACAAAACTCTTTCCATCCTATTGGGATCTTCAGCTGTCATTGTGTGTCTGTTCTGCATCAACACAGTCATTTGTTGCCCTCCCAAGTCATTCTGGTATCTGAGCAAAGGAGCCATGATGTCCCATATCCTTTAGTTGAGATAGTTAGGGAACCTCAAAGGAATTATTACTATTTAATTAATCCATGTTTCAAGAGCTGCCCAGTCACTACTTTATTAATAAATTTCCTCCAAAAAGGAAAGCTAGAAACCTGTCAATGGTTAGTCACAACATTCAGCTCAGGAGAAGGGATAGAGAAACTGAACTGGGAGCTTTTGTTCTCCCTGTCTCATCGTACAAGAACAAGGGGATATTTGATGAAATGGAAAGGCATCAAATACAAAATTGAGAAAAGGAAATACTTTTTCACACAATGAGTAGTTAGACAGTGGAACTCACTGCCACATGATGTCACTAAGGCCAATGGTTCAGCAAGAATCAAAGAAGGAGTGGACGTTTATGTGGATTACAAGAATAGCCATTATAGTTAATGCTTAAAAAAAAGGGGGTGCAGGGGTGTTAGAAGCAATATAATGCCTCATGCTTCAGGGTTTAATCCAGGCTCTAACTATTAGGTACTAGGACGTTCTTCATGTGAGGCAGATAATCTGAATCTGTCTCCTGTGGGATTTCTTGTACCTTCCCTCAAGGCATCTGATACTGGCCTTCACCAACTGGAAGGATTCTAGGTGCATCCCACTGGCAATACATGTGAACCCACAAAATATCCCCTGATACTCATCAAGAACAACAACCTGAAACTGAACAGTCTGGGTGTTTGCCTCATTGTGCTGTGTCACTGGTATAGCAGTGAGGCCTAAAACTCTTTTAAACCAACTGACCTCACCAAAAAGAGGTGAGAAGAAATCACAGTGAACAACTGCTGACCATCTTCTGCTGCAAACAGTCTGTATTGAACTAAACACTGCTGCACGATTCTCCACCCAAGAGCAACAATGACTTCAATATATTGTCATCTCTTACAGCTCCTGGGATGGCTTTGTTTTCAAAATTTTACTGTGGTGTTAGTGGAACGATACAAAAAGGGCTAGAGCAAGACCCAGGATCAGGGCTGAGGGCATTTACAATATATTTGTGAGGGTAGAAATAATGCTTCATAGCCAGGGGCGGCTCTATGTATTTTGCTGCCCCAAACACGGCAGTCAGGGAGCCTTTGGCAGCGGTTTCGCGGGTGATCTGCCGGGCCCGTGTCTTTGGTGTACCCGCCGCCAAAGCTCTGGGACTGGTGGACCTCCTGTAGAAATGCTGTTGGTGCCTGGAGCCGCCCCTGCTCATTGCCATTAGGAAACTCATTCATTCATTGGCCAGCCGAAGCAGAAAAAAGGCAAGAGCTGATTTACGAAATAACTGTTAATGCACCTTACTTTGTAGTAGTCATCATGAACCAGAGACTGCCTTAATTTAGTGGACATAGGGCCTGTTGTTTCTATAGTCAATATTCCCCTCAGCCCTTCCTTTTATGCCCAAAGGATTCAGGAATGAGAATAGTCAGTTAAAGGGATGGTAGATACAACTGTTCATATTGAACCATGAAGGTGTCACACCTTTGTGGTCACCAATGGCTAGGGTGACCAGATAGAAAGTGTGAAAAATCGGGACAGGGGGTGGCAGGTAATAGGCACCTACATAAGAAAAAGCCCCAAATATTGGGACTGTCCCTATAAAATTGGGACATCTGGTCACCCTACCAATGGCTTGTTGTTGTGTGTTGGCAGATTTTTGAGCCAGAATTAGATTAGGATAGTGGTGAGGAATCAGCTATTGTTATGGGGTGATAATATACTTCATGACTCCATTTCTGACCAGTAGATAGTGTCAGGTCACCTGATGGGAAGATTTACCTGGACAGTGGTGCTATATTCACCTCCAGTATCTACAGTGCTGTATAGAATCTACGAGGCCAAGTTGTGCCTGGGTCAGAATAAGTTTTCATTTGCACAACACATTTAATTTTTTGGAAAATATTTAGTCAACATTGTCAGCTCTGAGTGAAAGGGGCAGTCTTTTTGTTCTCTGTGTGCATAGCACCTAGCCCAGTGGGGTCCTTGTCTATGTCTAGGGCTTCTGAGCATTACCACAGTACACATAATAAATAATAATAAGTGGCAATATTGTTCCTGATCCTGATAAGCTCAAAAGTGTTCACTAAATTCTGAGACCACATCATGTGGAGATGTTAACTCCTTTCTGAGGTTAGTTTCTTATTTTTTAAGATTTCTACCAGTCTTTGTTGACAAGTTAAAGGGGACTAAAGAAGGAGAGCATGTTTTTCAAGAAGAATGCTTGTATTCTCCAGCTGTTGCATTACAGTTCCAGACTTTATACTATACAATGAATGCAAAGAATTTTTGTGTCAGCTGCAGAACCAGAGATTAGAGCAGTGGTCCCCAACTTTTTTGTCTGGAGGGCGCCAGACAAAGGACCACTGCCATGGTGGAGCACCCGCCGAAATGCTGCCGAATTTTGGTGGCATTTCGGCAGCGATACCTCTCGATGATGCCACTTGCTGTTGACAAGTGATGCCATCGAGAGGCATCGCTGCCAAAATTCTGGCGCCACGCCTCTCGATGACGTCACTTGTTGACGGCAAGCGGCGTCATCGAGAGGCGTCCCCACCGAAATGCCGCTGAAATTCGGCGGCATTTCGGCGGGTGCTCTCGCAGGGGCCAGGGTGTGGGTGCATTATGATGCCCTCATGGGTGCCATGGCACCCATGGGCACCGTGTTGGGGACCACTGGACTAGAGCAACGTTTCTCAGATGTGGTCACCAGGGGCTTTTCTTGCAGCCACAGCCTCCTGGGCAGTGATTTGAGGAAGGGCGGGGGGAGCAGCGGCCGCTCCCCAGGGGTCATTAGCTGTGGATGGTTCCCTCCCCCCTCTGGAGACACACAAGCTGGAGGAGCAGGCAGTCAGTGAGTTCTCAACCTTCCTGGGGATGGTGTGGTTGGGCTTCAGCCACAGGGCTTTGGGCTCTGTCCCCAGGCCCTGTCCCCGGGTGTGGAGCTTTGGCCTCTGTTCCCTGGCACTGCGGTGGCGGGGTCTGGCCACGAGCTTATCCCCCCCCCATCACCTCTGGACTCTACTGCCTCCCCCAGTGCCCCATCATCCCTGGCACCCTCTGCCTCTGTACCCACCTTCCCATCCTGGGCTTAATTTGTTCCCGGGCTTGCCGAGGCTGAGTAAGTCTGCTGTGAAAAGTGATATTAACAAACATACAAATATCACTTTTCACAGCAGACTAACTTATAGCTAGCAAGTCTAGGAAAACAAAACAATAAAAAAAGCAAAAGAAACAACAAGAAAAAAGACGAGAATGTTCAAAGCACCTTATTTGTGTTTCTTTTCTGTTTTGGTCCAGTAAAGAATAGAGACAACTGTACATTATTTTTATTATTGAGTTTGCAAAAAAACCCAACAACCCTGCATAGATAAATTACAATGATTTGGACATGTATAGGTGCATATTTATTTCTTTTTCCTAAAGTTAATTAAGTATTTCAGGAAAAATTGTCAGAGTGGCCACCAGCAAGAGTTGGTGGCTGCACTCTGAGGCCACCAAAATTTTTGTTGTGAGAACCCCTGGACTAGAGGATATTAGGAGAATACAACCCTTTAGAGAACCTAATAGCACAATTAGAGTTAGCGCACCTCAGATGCTGGACAAGGCGAGGATGATGGCCATAATACTATGTAGACTATGTGATGAGTGAAGTGAATTTAAATTATGCTCTTTAAAAAAGTGCTTACATTCTCTGCTTTCTGTTTTACAGCTTCTGTTTTAAAGCTAAGAAGCTACGTTGGTTGGGTGGGCAGAAAATTAGTCTCCATAGATCAATCTACTTTGGGAGGTAAAGGGGCGCTAGGGTTGTGCTGTGCTAGGTTATCTCTTATTCTCCAGGTCTCTGCTAAAGCCAGAATTCTGTTTAACTGACAGTGTCCGCAGCTAATGATTCTTCTCTGGTACATCCTATAATGAGGGACCAGACCGCGAGTCAGGAGCTCTTCTATTTCGATAGAACTTTTACAACAATCAAAGGAATTAATAGAAATCTATTCAGTGTTTTTAAAATACATTTCATGTGTTGTTGTGACTGTTTCTCGATATGACTCTCTTACTATTTTGCTAATCCTTTTAGATGTCGGTTGCTCACCTTGTACTGGGTATTTTTAATCCCTTCAATTTGCTTGTACTATGGGTACAGTGAAATATTTAGATTATGGAGCTTTGCTTTCTTGTTTCATTTATGTATGATTTACAAAATTCCAGGAAAAATTAAACATTTCTGCTGGATAGGGATGGAGGATTATGGGCCTGATCCTGCTTTTTCTGGTATCAGTAGCAAAATTCCCTGTCTGTGCAATGGCAGCATGATCAGGAACCACCAGACTGTGGGTTTGCAGGGTTGGACACTCTCAGCTGTTTGCTCAGCAAGCCATTACAGTGGTGACTCATTTAAAAATATTTTTCTTGTTATTTTGATCCATCTATTTTCTTCAGGTTTATTTGTCTGGATGTGCATTTTCTGTCTACACAACTGCTCTTTCATGCCCTCTAATGGCAGCCTACTGAAACTCACAATAGAATATTAAATAATTTTATAAAAAGAAAGTGATTATGTTAAACTTAAGTGACTTTTTCATTTAGATCTGTATGGGAATGCATGCTTTATAAATTCTTGCTTCATCCTTGTGGAAAGAACATACTTGCAACATATTGCATTGTTTTTGTGGATCTCTTCAATAGACACTGTTTTTGGTAAAAAGAACAGGAGTACTTCTGGCACCTTAGAGACAAACAAATTTATTTGAGCATAAGCTTTCGTGGGCTAAGCCCACTTCAGCGGATGCAAGCAGTGGAAAATACAGTAAGAAGATATATATATACACAGAGAACATGAAACAATGGGTGTTACCATATACGCTCTAACAAGTGTTCACAAGTACTCCTGTTCTTTTTGTGGCTACAGACTAACAAGGCTGCTACTCTGAAAACCATTTTTAGTGTGTTTTCTTATCTCTGCAGTGCCCAAAACATATGTTCTAATGTTTTTTATCCTGATGACACTTCATGGGCTAGATTCAGCCTGGCCTTTACTCCTGTCTCCCTTGCCTTCCTGCATAGGCTGCATAAAGGAAAGGGAGAAGTACTCGGGAGAGCAGAGAGATTGCTTTCTCCATTAGGATGGAGAGAAGGCCGAGTGCCAACCCATAGATACACTTGACATGTGAATCAAGAGATGCTCCTGGAGAGGGACACTTTGTACCCATTAAGTGGTGTAGGATCAAGTATGTCCCTCCACTTATTAGAGGAGTTCAAGGAGGCTTTCTGGTGTTCCCCCAGGGGTGAGGGACGTCCTCACGCTGCCTCTTACTCTGGGCTATGCCTAACAGTCATGACCTTGCCCCAGGTTCTTCAAGAGCAAGATGGATGGTTCCCTCACTCACAGATCACATAGTCAATGAATTGTAAAGGTTTCTGTGTATTTTGTCCTCAAGTCACAGGCTTATCTGTCACATCAGAGGGAATGCAGTAGCAGTCTTACTTTTAAAACACAGTTTTTATAGATTTTTTTTAAAGCAGGAAATTAGGGCAGTGCAATGATATTGAGAGGAAAAAGAAAGTGAGGTCTCAGTCTACTGACCCACTGCATATCCAGTTAGCTAGAGTTGTGTGTGTCACAGTATGGTCACCGCATCCAAGACCTGTTGGCACGAACCTTTGTATAAGCAGAATGTATGGGAATATTCTAACCCAAAATGTTCATATATCTGTTCATATGGAGGACAACAAAACAGTAGAGTCCATTCATTTCCTTTCTTTCCATTGCTTTACTAATCATTTTCTCCACTGCACTCTCACGACTCCATTTGGCATTTCTCTCTTACAGGGTCTCATGAAAAGACTCAATGGAGTCCAGAGATTTGGAATCATAGCCTTCTTCAGAAGCAATTGCTCTGCTTCTACACGGTCCCAGAAAGTGTAGTCTTTGTTCCCTGTGAGAGCGGGATCCAGGGTGGAGATACAATCCTCTGTCACTGGGAGACTCTTGTTGATAAAAAGCACACTCTACTTTCTTTATGCCCAGTCAGGGTGACTGGGTTATGTTCAGGAAGCGGTAATTTTTAGTTCCTCTAACAGCTTAGTTAATGTTATTTGTTTATGGCATTAGTTCTGAATAAACAAGCAATTCACATCAACAGGGTAAAATACATAGACCACATATCCTCATACATAAATTTACATAGTCATGGTAAAACTTCATGAATACAAATACACATGATAAGAGTCAGGGCACTAGCCTGGGATAAACCACGTCCCTTGCTAACAGCACTGCTACAATAATTTTAATCCAGTGAATTAAAACTCATTAAAATATTGAGGACTAGATCCTCATGTGTCCACAACTCTGCTGAGGAGGACATGGTGGTGGAGAAAAAAGTGCCCTTAATCCCCAATCGTCAGAGCACACTCATCATCTGATGAATGCTAGTGAAGCCCTGCTCTATCTTGTGCTGACCTGTGATGTGCCCCTAGGGGTGATTACACTGACAAGAAAAACTGCATGCGCTGGTTATATCCCTCTAAGTCACCTTCAGTGGGAGCCAGTTGGGGTGGTGTAGAGCCAGTGGAGTCAAGGGAATCCTCAGCTGCCCTTTTAGGCACAAAGGAGCCATAGTGTGAGCTCAGGGCCTAGCTCATATTAATTGGCTCAATCAGCGTGCTTTCGAAAATTACATACCATTACATTCATTTTACAGATGGGCAAAGTCCCAATGCTTGAATCTGAGAATGTTTTTGAGATTGAGACACACAATGGATATTGAGTTTTTGTTTTTGAGACACACAATGGATATTGGCCTGGTTTTTGAGATTGGTTTTTGAGATTGAGACACACAATGGAGATTGAGTTTTTGTTTTTGAGACACACAATGGATATTGGCCTGAACATTGTGGGTTAGTTCTGTGGCAGAGGTAGAAGCTTTCTAAAAACATTGAGCTAATTTTGACAGAGCTGTTTCGTGAATAATGAAGCCACCAGAAAAGTGAGAGGTTGTCAACGGAGTTCAACATTTTTTCTAAGACATGTCACTTTGTAGCAACTCGTACCCCCCAAAAAATAAATAAAAAGAATCCTAAGAAGCAGTGAACTAAGCTGTGGTTCCTGAATGGGTATAGCTTAGCTAGAGTGCAGAGAAATAAAGATTAGGTGATTACAGTGCTCTACAGCCAAAATGCTTCTGAAACAAATGTAGTCAAACTTTACTAATTCTGGGTCACTGAGAACGAAAATGATGCTTAAAATTGTTGATTGGCTCTAGTCTAGCTGTTGGGCTCCAGACTACAGCAGTGGAATCTCCTGGCAGGTGATGTTAGGGTTTCCATGTTCCGTGACCGTCAAAAGGATCTTGTCCCATTCTTCTTCATGGAAGGTGATCTTGTAGCCTGCAACAACATCGATGGTGTGATGGCAGCCCTCAACATCGTTCACGATCCAGATGAGTGGAGACTGTTCATTGATTCATCGAAGACGAGTCTTAAAGCTGTTTTGCTGCATAATGGCAATGTTTTGCCATCAATTCCAGTTGGTCATACAGTCCATATGAAGGAAACCTATGACAACATGAAACAACTTTTGAGGTGCATAAACTATGACCAACATCAGTGGCAGCTTTGTGGCGATTTGAAGGTTGTTGCTCTCTTGCTTGGTCTGCAGACTGGATACACAAAGTACTGCTGTTTTCTCTGCGAATGGGATAGTCGTGCAAGAGATTCCCACTACATCAAGAAAGATTGGCCACTCCGACAGTCATTGGAGCCTGGGAGGAAAAGTGTTCAGCATCCACCACTTGTTGAATCAAGGAAGATTTTGTTACCACCCTTACACATCAAGCTGGGTCTGATGAAGAACTTTGTCAAGGCCATTGACAAAACACAAGCAGCTTTCAAGTACCTCCGTGGAAAATTTCCAAGGTTAAGTGAAGCTAAGATAAAGGAAAGAGTCTTTGTTGGTCCTCAGATTCGTGAACTTCTTCGAGATGATGCATTTGACCATGCACTGCGTGGCAAGGAAAAGACGGCATGGAAAGCCTTCCAGTTAGTGGCAATAAATTTTCTCGGAAACAACAAGGCAGACAACTACAGGTTGTTGGTGGAAAACCTCCTCAAGGCATACAAAAGCCTTGGTTGCAACATGTCACTAAAGATACATTTTTTGCACTCTCATCTAGATTTTTTTCCACCGAACTGCGGAGCAGTGAGCGACGAGCACGGCGAGCGATTTCACCAGGACATTGCAACAATGGAGAAACGCTATCAGGGCAAATGGAGCCCATCAATGCTTGCAGACTATTGCTGGACAGTGACAAGAGATGCTCCATTTAATGAATACAAGAGACAAGCCAAGAAGCGCCGAGTAGACACTGAATAGGACTAAACTATGTACATAATAGTTTTTTGCCTTTTGTTTCATAATAAATTTTATTTATATAACCCTTTTGCTGATTTTTAAAGTGTTACATAAACAAGATAGGTGAAATATTATCATGTAAAGCAACCATAAACACATGAAAAGACCTAGGTTTACAATTTATGATTAAAACTCTACTATCTACACAATATACATAGACATAAAATGTAAAAACTTAAATATCTTAGAAACAGTAGCCAATCAGTTGTTTTAATTGTCATATTTGAATTCAGCACATCAAAATACATAATAAATACCACATTTTATCTCTGAAGCAGATGACTTCTCAAAAATTGTAGACCAGTGTTAGATTATTATTTTAAGAGTTATCAACGTTTCAAATATTAACACCCGCCTGCATCATATGGAATTGATGAGCTAATTCTAAGCTCCCTGGCAGCTACAGAATTAGTGCTGGGAAGCAGAAGGAGGTAGCAAAAGGGACAGATTGTCTCCTCCTCACATTTACTGATCAGAGAATGGGGAGATAAAGGAGAGAGGTTTGGGAAGACGAGGAGGGGTAGAGGACATACACCACACTCATCCCAAGATTCCTGCCCTTCATAGTCTCTCCTCCTCCACCTACCAAACACTTCTTTATCCTTCATAAGGTTCAAAGCTCTGCAGTCTTTAGAAGGTCCATGGGGGATTGGAGGCATTCCTCTCTAGGGGCATCCTGAGGTTTGCAGGAGTGAAAAGCCTACAATTAGCTTGAAGAGACTTGTTACTTCTGATGAAGATTTAGGAGGGTCATCAGGGGCTACACCCATTCCCATATGAGATTTAAGAGGCTTGTTGTTCCCCAACAAGCCTATTTAGGCTTGTCAGAGGCTGAGAAGTCATATTTTGGTTCTGCAGAGGTGGTGTAATTTACTTATTTGGGGTTAGGAAGATTAATGTAGATGGTGGTAGTGAATAATTGCTAAGGCTGCTAAGCATACCTTCCTAAATTCCCATGAGGGTGGGGTTCTAGAGGCTCCCTAAGGCTGGACGGAGGATTGGGAAGGCCCTGGTAAGTTTCCTGAACCTTGTTGGCTGTCCTCCCTGCCTGGGCACTTCTTTAACCTCTGTGGGTGATGGACTTTCTTACTGTGAAAGTGAAGAGTTGTGCATTAGTTAGGTTCCCCTTCTGCAGATTGGAGAAAGAAAGGGATGTTGTGTCCTGTCTTTTCTCTCTCTCTGTCTCCTGCCTCTCCCTTCACTTCTCTACTCCATGTGAGGACTATTCTAAAAACCTCAGGATATTCTCAGGAAACCCCCCCAAGACCAAACTTTATTATGATGCATTTCAGATTGACAGTAAATTAGGAATTCCTTTCAGCGATACTGTAGTTACAATGCTCCTTTAAAAAAAAAAAAAAAAAAAAAAGGGGGAGTGAGAAATATTCTAAATACCATTTGCAGCTAGTGATGCCTTGAGCAAATCAGAAGCTTGCCTTGCCTTATGCATCCATAAAAACAATTTCATCTTATTAGTAACCACAAAAACTGGAATGCTTTACTCTCATAGTCATAGAATGGTTGTGTTTGACCTTTTATTATTATTATTCTGCCACAGAGAAATGTTATGGCACAATGTTTACTAAATATTAACATTAAATATATATTATTAAAGACAACAAAAAGTTAATGAAGCAGTCTGATTAAGTCTGAGTGTAGCACTTTCAACTGGTTCAGTTTGATTTTTATTGGTTTAAACACAGTTTAGTGCATTCCCACTAGGCATGATGAATCAGCTTAAGAATAGCTATGTCCATACTAGCCCTCTTGAAAGCTATGTCAGTTGCAGTGACTTCGGTGCCTGGCAGGGCTCCCTGAAATAGAGCATGCTGGGAGATATCAAAAATCTGTCCATGCATTGTGGGATGATTTATTGGACTGTTTCAGCTTGTTAGCCTTCATGCTAGCACCAAACAAGTTTATACTGAAGCAGTTTATATTAAATTGGTTCTTAAACATGCCGAAAGCCCAGTCTACTCCAAACAGTTCTTACAACATTTGTGAATTGGTTGAAGTTTTGTGGATGTGAAATGTTTTGCAAACCTTCCTGTAAACCAGTTTTTAGAATGGATTAAACCAGTTCCCAGCATGATACATTTATCCAGTGCAGACAAGGCTTGAGTCTTCCCCTTTCAATCTCTCAGCTTTCAGTCTGTTGACTCTTGTGATGTGATCATCTCACTAGTTGACCAGTCATATCATAGTCTTACAGGCTAGGCAAGATTCTGAATGTAAAAAACAAGAAAAGATTTAAAACACAATAACAAAAGCCACCACACTACTACCACTATATTCCCTGCTTTTTTTGTGCAACATAAGGGAAAAAAGGGTACCATTTTATTTTCTCCCACTTTGCAAGACATCTTTAAATAATGTGACTGGGAAACACAAAACTGTGAATGCCAGGACATGTTAAATAAAAACTGACAATCTGGCTTCTGTTTTCATCATACTCCATTGTATCTTTCTATTTTTAAAGGGAGTAGAAGTGTTATATGTCCAGGCATTTTTCATAGTGAGACTTGACATGTATTTTAAACATGTACATTTTATCATTTGATTCATAAGTGAGAAATCTCATAATTTAAGTACAACGTATGTACAAACCTTTGTATTTCTTCTCTTCTTTGAGTATTATACATTTTGAGGTTGTTGATTGTTTTTTTGTTTTTTTTGTTCTTAGTATTTCTGATTCTTTCCATGAAAAGAGCAATACTGCAGTACAAACTCTGCATTTGATGCTGATGTCCTTGAACAGATTCATTTAAACAGGAAGAAATCCATAAGCATAAAAAACAGAATTACTTCATGAGTAATAATGTCACTATGTCGGTGTTATTGCATCATTTCTGCTGAAATTGTTTCTCCTAATGCACAAGTTAACAGAGTGCATTTTAGATGAATGCTGTTGCTTGCAACTTTAACCCTTTGCCAATACACGTATTCAGTTAAACTTATATCAACAGGGTTTACGCGTTGTTAGAAAATGCTATTTCTGTGCATTTTTCCATTTTCCCGTGCTTTCATGTTTTATAGTTATTATTTCATATATTTTTCATCTTTTCCCTAAAATGTGTAAATGGAATGAAAGTATGCACATATGATTAATTAGTAATCATACAAGAATCACTATTAAAGCCTTGAATTTCAAATAATTCTGCACATTATCTTTCCATAAAAAGTAAAATACTTACAAGAAACAGTATCCTCTGAGTGTTTTAAACTATATAATACAATCTAAAACTGTGAATATTTAGGTGTAGTATTAAGCTTCTGCATTATGGCAATGATCCTTTTTCCTTTGTTCATCATATATAAAACTGCAAATAGTTTTGCTGAATATGTTGCAACCTTAGTACCTAGAAAAAATTTTGTTATGGAAAATTTAATTGGGATGGAACTATTTCTTCCACTATAAAATCTACTCTCAGCATTTAATAATTTATTTCTTATTTTTCTTAATACGCATAATTAGATTGGCATTGAAATATATTATCACTGATAATTTGATGACTTTAGTTCAAGATGAGTAAAGGAAAATCTTTAATAAGAGATTCCTTTTCTGAACTTTGTGATGAAGATATAGCATGATTGATCTGGCAGATACATAAATCGTATAATTAAGAATGCGGTATTTTGAAGGTGTCCTATGATATGAAAACTGTCCATCTTTTTGAAATTATGGAATGCATCATCACAAAGCAAGAATCTAATGTGCTATCAATTTATGTCAGCTTTCCACAATAGAAAAGGTCTGAAATCCTCCCTAAAACTAGGAGTCAGCTGAAGATTTGTCTTGGTTTCATGAGCCCAATGCAATTAGGCAGCATGTGAATGTGTGCCATATGCATTTATCGCTCCTCTTAGCATGTGTTACTTTGATGTGTTAGGTTAGAAAGCTAACTCTTTTTGTTGGGCAGCCTTCCTCCTGGGTCTTTATACTGCTTAGCAGTTGAGTCCAGACTTTGAAACACAGCCTAATTTAGAGGCGGATGCTGCAGCTGCTGCTGTCATTTCAGCTGATTTTTTTTTTTTTTTTTGCTTTGATGTCAGCTTAGAATATTGGTTGTTGCATCAGTACAGCAGCCTCCATTATTCACAAAACAGAAACCACATAATTCTAAGCATTTGTCTTTGCCTTGAAATCTAATTTGGGCAGCCAGACTCATTCACAATTTGTTTAATGCAATGTTGCATTCTCACTTAATTTAGCCTACTTAATCAGAAGGAAGAAGTACATTAAAAAAGAGAGAGAGAAAGAAAGACAAAAATCTCTTTGAATTATTACATTGAATGCCTGGCGTATGGCTGCTAACATGAGAAGGCAGAACATTTTTGACCGAAAAAGACTGCGATGCCTATTCAGTCCTGCCCTCATCCTTTGAGTTAGAAGTTATGCCCGACAATATCAGCTTTTCGCTCCAAGTAATCATCCTACTCCTTTTTGAAACATGATATTGATCATTCTTCTTGCTGCTCTCAGTCATTCATTTTGTATATTAAGTACAGTGCGTATAAAGAAATTCCACCTAAATTTCTCTTGAGCTTGGTGCTTCCTTCGCTTTGGTTTCTGCTCTCTCTTTCTAGTGCTTGACACCAGCTCCATGATCCTAGTATCATTGATCCTTTCTATCCCATTTACAATTTGGTATATCTCAGTGAGGTTCCCTTTCTTAGGCCAAATCTTGCCCTCAGATGTGCATGCCATTTTCCCATTGATTTCAATGAGAGTCACCTACATCTGAGGCCAATTTTTGGCCTTTAATATTATCTATTTTAAAGAATATAGACTTATAGTAGTTTATCTGACCTTTTTTAATAACTAAGATTCGCACTCTGTATTGTTTTGGGTACCTTTCCTGGTGTATTCGATATTATAGGCTGGACAGAGTATTCCACACTGCTAAGATAATTCCATATGTATTTCCCCTTTTTATTGCCACTGCACCAAAGATTTGAGAGTTTTCTCTTCTATTAATCACACTTATTCAATAATTCAGAAATATCAAAGCTATTATTCCTTCATGTGTCTTTCTTGTTAGCCTCAGTCTCTTAAATTTATCAACACTGAATAAGATAGGCCACTTTTATGACTATGCATTTAGTAGTGTATTCCCTATCTCTGTAATAATGGAGATGAGTGTTTTCCCAAGGTTTCATAACACCAGATAATGGCATTGCTACAGAGAGCTAGAATAAAACAGCTTTGGAGGAGCATAATATTTAATTTTTTAAAGTAAAAGTTTATTTAATATGTAAGGTTAGAAATCTTAAGTAGCAGCATGACAAAATATGTATAAACGCAAGACCGTTACCAAGTAAAGACAATAACACCATAATGATTTGCATTAGAATGGCAACTATTTTGGCAGTGAATTCAGTACCAGTAAATGCATATGGCAGATAATTGGAGTGTTATTTCTAAAAATACTAAAACAAACAACTTCTCCCTCTCTTTTGGCCTAATCCTACAAACATTTACACTCACAATTAACTTTATGGATTTCAGTAGTCATATGGAAGTCAGTGGGTCTATTCCAGTGTGTGTTTGCAAGACAGGACCCGTAGCTTGCTGCTCTGTCTATTTGGGAAGTATGAGTGACAGGTGAGCAGGGGCGGGGAGGGTGAGGATGATATATATACGTGCTCTGTGTGATTTGGCAATAGTTCTGCTTCCTAGTCTAACTTTAAAAATTGTGGAATGGCAGAATTAGTCTCTTTTCTTGGTCAAAATTCATTTTGGGGAGGGGAAGATTGGTTGTTTTCTGCTAGAATGCAGCAGATAACTATTACTTAGTTGTGAATCTACTTATGTCCCATTCTTAATGGGGGCAATGGAAATAGAAGTTCCACTGGGTCATCACCAGGTAGGAAGAACCACAGGGAAAAACCCAAACAAACAAGCAAATGACCCAATTTCCAGCTGCAGATGGTTCTAGTGAATGAAACCACTGTAAATAACTGTAGCCTCTGCATTTTCAAAGCTCCCCAACCCTGGTATGAGAGAAAAATTCCCTGGAGGAAAAACTAGGGCGCTTTGTCCTCTAAGGCTGAAGAAGGAGGTATGGGCAGTGTAGCAAAAGGGTGGCCATATGGCTCCCCATGAGGAATATATTCATCCCATGAACTGTCTGGCCTCTACCATTGCCTTAGCCTTCAGCAGGCCTTGTACCGGATTTGTTCATGCTCTGCCACAGGAGTAGTGATTTGCCATTAAAGTGTCTACAGCATGCTTCATGTGCTATAGAGGTTCTGCACCAGTGTCACAGATTTGCCTTGTCTTCTTTCTGTATCCCCAGCTCCCAGTCCATCCTCCCCAACATCCCTTTTGTGTTTTGTTTTTCTCAGTACTCCCTGATGAGAGCGTGCACACCTCAGTTTGAAAACCACTGCTGTAGAGTATCTGAGTATAGTTCAGAGTGCATGCACCTACACTCCACACCCCTTAAGAACTTGCAAATTCAATCAAGAGGGAGAGGAGGAATATGGTAGATGTTAAGAAAGAGAACAGAGAGAGGTTCATGGTTCCTAAAAAAAAAAAAAAAAGAAGGTAAACTGCCCATAACGATGAATGAGAAAAGAGGAATTGCTGGTGGTGAGTGAATAGTTCTGGAATACCATAAATTCCCACAATTAGAATATAGCTAAAGTGGAACTCAGAACTGAACCTCTGACAATGTATGTAGCTACAAGTCTTACTGGTGGTCTGGAGATCACTGTGAGTATATTGATCAGAGGTAAAACTTTTCACGCCTTTCACGATCAGTCTGTTTACCAGACAGACAGGAACAAAAATATATGCAAAGCACTATGCAAGTATTGTGTCCCTTTTGCTTCAAAGCAGCCTATGATCTTTGAGATATTCCAGCTTAATAAGAGACCAAGCAGAGGGTAGAAGTGGTTTGACAGTCTGTGGCTTGCTGAGCATTGCAAATTCAAAGGTGTGTAAATGATATTTTTCACAACAAGTTGGTTTGTGGGGCTACCTACCATCTCCAGCAATACACCAGTGCCTATTATCTGATCAAAAAATTAAAGTTTACAAGGATGCTGCAATAGAATCTCAAGCACTGAGTTCTGCAGTGCTAGAAAACGAACATCTCTAGCAAAGTATCAGTTCTCAGCCATGTTCGAGGGAAAAGACGATGTGCCAGCAAAATGTTAAAGGTATTAAAACTTGCCTGTGACAGAGGAGCGTGGTTGTAAGGAAGACTGGTGCTAGTAAACGGAATCGGAACAAAGTTATCACTGACGACCATGATGACTACTAGAGGGACAGAAAAACTGATAGAACCATACTCTTTGAATATACTGTTCTGTCAAAATTGAAACACCTTGCAAAGTTGGATTGATTTTCATATGAATTTTTTTAGAAGAAACAGAAAATAAAAGAGTTCCAACATTTTGAAATGTCCATTTCTGCATTTCAGAAATTAAATGTTTTGATTTTCATTTTGAATGATCTTTTATTTTGTATTAATATATTATAATACAATTTTTAAATGTAAAAATCAAAACAAACTTTTGGATGAAATTTCAAAATTTTGGGGGTTTGTTCCAATTCAAAATGAAGCCAAAAATTTGAAATTTTGAGATTTTATATGAAATGGAATTTCTATCCTTCATACTGCTGTAATGATAAGGGAAAAAACTTGTATACTGTGAAACTGAACAGAAAAAATAAATAAAGATAGGGTCTTGGAAAGTGTTGAGTGCTTCAACTGGCTAGATGTCCCAGGAGAGCCACTAAGTATCTTGCAGGACCTAGTAAAGAGAAATTCAATGAAAAATGATCATGTACACTCTTACCATTGTGTTGTACAGTGTGTGTAGTGGTGTTGGCCCAAGATATGAGAGAGACAAGGTGGGTGAGATAATATCTCTTTGGACAACTTCTGTTGGGAAAGAAACAGCTTTTGAACTGAGCTTCCACTATGTCAGAGCTTCACAACCATGCAAGGATCAAACCTGGCCGGACACTGAACCATAAACTATCTCATGAGCCAAGCCTATTCAATCCTTGCCTTTAAAACCAAGAGAAAAGGCCAAGAACGCTAATCCAGAGACCTGCGACCAGGTAGGAGAATGAGAAGTTTTTTTTGGTTGGCAAACACCATACGTTTGAACTCCCTACTCCAGCTATGCTTAATTATCTAATCTCCAGAAAGCAGCAGCCATTTATACAGCCATTCGGAGGCTGGTCCAGTGCGTGTCAGAAATAGTTGCACTGCAGGCATGAATGTCACTCAGATAAGTAAGGCAAAAATAACTCTGCTGAGGCAGGAGCCATCTCCCAGTGACTGCGATTTTAAGAGTAATATGCTGTGGTCTAGAGTTTTAAGTGAATTAACTACACTGTGTCTCTCCTAAGGATGGACCCACAACTTAACAGTTATACAGACAAGCTACAGCACGTTTGCAATTGTTTAGCCTTCTTGAGGTTCTGAGGGAAGGTAATCCCTAATGTAGAAATTGATGAACGGTAATGTAAATAATAATGTTTTAGCCAAGTGTATACATGGGAAAAATCACCATAGCAATCCTGCTTATTGTTATACTGGAAGCTTATTGCTTAGTTCTGTGCCTCACTCACATCCTCGTGCCTGGACTTTGTTAGAAAAGGTCAGATTTGAGTAACTGCTTGATGGTATATAATTACTAATTCAAGTATTCAAGGAGAATGGCTGCATTATATAAGAAATGTTTTTGTGACAATAAACTATCAAAGAAAGTTAGAGCAATGTGTGCATATTAGGTAGTTAGAACACCTCCAAATGAAAACTGTATGTTTAGTTTTCTCATTTCTAAAGACTGTCTTTTGTTTCTGGACTTCTTTTTTATATTTTCTAGCTACTTAATTTACTCTTTCACAAAGCAAAACAACCCCCCCCCCACAATTTATTAGGAATTCAGGTGAAAAGTAAATTGTTTAAAGATGTATTAGATGTACCCTTAATAGATGAAAAAAATAAAAAGAAGGAATCAATCATAATCGCAGTGGAAGAAGAAAAAGATCTAGTACCTTTTTATATATAAAAAAGTAAATATTATAAAATTGTCATTTTCCAAAATATGTATCTTCAATATTTTTAATTGTAATCAAAATATGAATAAAATGGTTTAGAAATTTTTCATTTACCAAAACCTGGTTCTTGTAAATGAAAAAAAAGATGTAATTCAATAATGTCGATTTGGGGAGTATGGAGAGGAGATTTTAAATATTACCTAAAATGAGATATGGGTCTTTTCAATACTTGGAATTTAAAATTAGTCATAAATATAGCTTCATTTTTCTTCACACAGTATTCTCCACTTTGCCTCCTAAATATTAAAGGAGATCTCTCTTCTTTCTCGCTCATCTCTAAAGATCAGGGACAACTTATATGTAAGAATGTGTGCACTTCTCCTGTGGATAAAGAGCATGTTATGTTTAAAATCAGGAATATGAAAGGTAGCAAGTTGCCTTCATTACTTTATAACAGGTTTTTCCTTTCAGTGTCATTAATAACAGCAAGATCATCAGTTACTTCAAATGCTTTCATATTCCATAATTGTTTTTCTGCAGCAAGCAAATGGAAGGACGGTTGGTAGAAACAGTAACAATCATGACTCCTCTTCTATGGGATCTCTACAGAGGTCTTAGGTAGCACATGGACTTTCTATATAGATAATAGTTGGAGGTATAGATGGGACTCCTTTCTCCATCAACTTCTACAGTAATGAAAGTCATTAATGGATCTTTTTATAAAGAATATTGCAAATATCAAAAGGTGAATTTCACCTGGTAGATGCTTTTTCATCTGGTGTAGGGAAAGGTTATTTTGCATCTATAGTTCTTGCAAGTGTGATAGAATTACAGGAGTGGCTGAAAGTATGTGCATCACAGTCAAAGTGTTTGAACATTCTTGTGTTTGCCTAAACACTGAGAACAACTAATTAAAGCCACACTATAGAAAGGTGTAGATTTCTCATCCTTGATGGCACATATCACATTTGCTGTCATGACCCTATCCTGCAAAAAGCTGCATTGTTTGTTGAGAGAGATACCTCACCACCATGAATTTTAATCCAGTTCTGTTTTAAACACTGTTATAGTCCTAGCCTTCACAACCTCTTAGGTAAGGAGTTCCACAAGTTGAGTGTGTGCTGCGTGAAGAAGAACTTCCTTTTTTTTGTTTTAACCTGCTGCCTATTTAATTTCATTTGTGACCCCTAGTTCTTGTATTATGGGAATAAGTAATAACTTTTCCTTATCCACTTTCTCAACATCACTCATAATTTTATATACCTCCATCATATCCCCCCCCTTGTTCTCTCTTTTCCAAACTGGAGAGACCTAGCCTCTTTAATCTTTCCTCTATGGACCCTCTCCAAACCCCTAATCATTTTAGTTGCCCTTTTCTGAACCTTTTCTAGTGCTAGAATATCTTTTCTGAGGTGAGAAGACCACATATGTACACAGTATTCTAAGATGTGGCGTACCATGGATTTATATAAGGGCAATAATATATTTGCGGTCTTATTCTCTATCCCTTTTTAATGATTCCTAACATCCTGTTTGCCTTTTTTGACCGTCTCTGCACACTCGTGGACATCTTCAGAGAACTATCCACGATGACGCCAAGATCTTTTCCTGATCGTTGTAGCTAATTAGCCCTCATCATATTGTATATATAGTTGGGTTATTTTTTCCAATGTGCATTATTTTTACATTTATCCACATTAAATTCATTTGCCATTTTGTTGCCCATACACTTAGTTTTGTGAAATCTTTTGAAGTTCTTCACAATTGCTTTGGTTCTTAATTATTGTAGTACTTTAGTATCATCTCAAACTTTGTCACCTCACGTTTACCCCTTTCTCCAGATCATTTATGAATAAAATATGATATATGAGTGGTCCTAGGACTGACTCTTGGGAACACCACTAGTTACCCCTCTCCATTCTGAGATATTTACCATTAATTCCTACCCTTTGTTCCCTGTTCTTAACCAGTTCTCATCCATGAAAGGACCTTCCCTTTTATCCAATGACAGCTTAATTTACATAAGAGTCTTTGGTGAGGAACTTTGTCAAAGGCTTTCTGGAAATCTAAGTACACTATGTCCACTAGAACCCCTTGTCCACATGTTTGTTGACCCCGTCAAAGAAACTCTAATAGATTAGGAAGACACGATTTCCCTTACAGAAACATGCTGACTATTGCTCAACAGTTATGTTTTTCTATATGTCTGACAATTTTATTCTTAACTATGTTTCAACTAATTTGCCCGGTATTGATGTAGACTTACCAGTCTTGTAATCTGGACCACCTCTAGAGCCCTTTTAAAGTTGGCGTTACATTAGCTAACTTCCCAGTCATTGGTACCAAAGCCAATTTAAAGGACAGGTTACAAACTTTAGTTAATAGTTCCACAACTTCACACTTGAGTTCTTTCAGTAAACTCTTGGTGTGAATGCAGCGGTCCAGTGACTTGTTAATGTTGAGATTTATCAATTAATTCAAAACCTCCTCTAGTGACTCTTCAGCATGTGTGTGACAGTTCCTCAGATTGTTCACCTACAAAGCCAGCTCAGGTTTGGGAATCTCCCTACATCCTCAAGCCATGAAGACTGAAGCAAAGAATCCATTTAGTTCTCCGCCAATGAAATTTATCGTCTTTAAGCGCTCCTTTGTATTTCGATTGTCAAGGGCCCCACTGGTTGTTTAGCAGGCTTCCTGCTTTTTATGTACTTAAAAACATTTTGTTATTACCTTTGGAGTTGTTGGCTGGTAGCCATTTTTCAAACTCCTCTTTGGCTTTTTTATACACTCTTGCACTTAATTTGGCAGTGTTTATGCTCCTTTCTATTTGCCTAATTAGGATTGACTTCCCTTTTTAAAGGAAGTCTTTTAATCTCTCACTGCTTCTTTTACATGGTTGTTAAGCATGGTGGCTCTTTTAGTTCTTTTACTGTGTTTCTTAATTGTGGGTATACTCCTCTCCTGTATAGGCTCCCCCCATCCCAAAGTTTCCCAGTTCCTAATGAATGTAAAACCCCTCCTCTCTACACCATCGTCTCATCCACACATTGAGACTCTGAAGCTCTGCTTGCCTACCTGGCCCTGCGCATGGAACTGGGAGTATTTTCTTCATAATAGCCCCAACTCTATAAAAACTTAAGCATGCGCTCAATTTTCACATCACAAATAATCTCATTGACCTCAATGAAAGAATTCACAGGTGCAAGCTAAGCATATGTGCAGCTTTTTGCAGGATTAGGGTCATGACAGCAATGATTGATATGTGCCATCAAGGATGAAGAAATCTACACCTTTTATAGTTGCTTTAATTAGTTGTTCTCAGTGTTTTAGCAAACACAAGAATGTTCAAACACTTCTGACTGGGTGCACATACTTTCAGCCACTCCTGTAAATTCTATCACACCTTGCAAGAACTATAGATGCAAAATAACCTTTCCCTACACCAGATGAAAAAGCATCTACCAGGGTGAAATTCCACCTTTTGATATTTGCAATTTCTTTTATAAAACTGATCCATTTAATGACTTTTCATTACTGTAGAAGTTGATGGAGAAAGGAGTCCCATCTATATCTCCAACTATTATCTATATAGAAAGTCCATGTGTGCTACCTAAGACCTCTTGTAGAATCCCATAGAGAGTGAGTCATGATGTTACTGTTCTACCAACTCGTCCTCCATTTGCTTGCTGCAGAGAAAAAACAATTATGAATATGAAAGCACTTTGAAGTAACTGATATCTTGCTGTTATTAATGACACTGAAAGGAAACCTGTTATAAAGTAAATGAAGGCAACTTGCTACCTTGTTCATATTCCTGATTTTAAACAAAACATACTCTTGTTACTCCACAAGGAGAAGTGCAACATTCTTACATATAAGGTTGTCACCGATCTTTAGAGATGAGCAGTGAGAAAGAAGAGAGAAGATCTCTTTGATATTTAGGAGGCAAAGTGAGAATACTGGTGTGAGAAAAAAATGAAGCGATATTATGACTAATTTTGAAATTCCAGTATTGAAATAGACCCATATCTCATTTTAGGTAATACATTTTAAAATTCTCTCTCCACTTACCCCCAATCGGCATTATTGAAAATGTAACATTTTTTTTTCATTTACAAGAACCAGGTTTTGGTAATGAAAATTTCTATAACCATTTTATTCATATTTTGATACAATTAAAAATTGAAAACATATTTTGTGAATGATATACAATACTTTATTATATTATAAAAAAAGGCTACTAGATCTTTTTCTTTTTCCACTGGCGACTTTATGATTGTTCTCTTAGTACATCTAAAATCTTTAAACAATTTACTTTTCACCTGAATTCCTTAATAAGTTGTGGGGGGGGGTTGTTTTGCTTTGAAAGAGTAAATTAAGTAGCTATAAAATATAAAAAAAAGAAGTCCAGAAACAAAAGACATGTCTTTAGAAATGAGAAAACTTAAACATTCAGTTTTCATTTTGGAGTGTTTCTAACTACCTAATATGCACACATTGCTCTAACTTTCTTTGATAGTTTATTGTCACAAAAATCATTTCTTATTGATAATGCAGCCTTCTTCTTGAATTACTTGTAATAGGTAATATATACCCATAAGCAGTTACTCAAAATCGACCTTTTCTAACAAAAGTTCAGGCAGCGAGGATGTGAGTGAGAGCAAGAACTTAGCAATAAGCTTCCTGATATACAATAAGCAGGATTGCTATGTATTTTCCCCAGTTATACACTTGGCTAAAACATTATTATTTACATTACCGTTCATCAATTTCACATTAGGGATTATCCTTCCCTCAGAACCTCAAAGAAGGCTAAACAATTGAAAAACGTGTAAGCTTGTCTG
Organism: Chelonoidis abingdonii; assembly: GCF_003597395.2. NCBI lineage: Eukaryota > Metazoa > Chordata > Testudines > Testudinidae > Chelonoidis > Chelonoidis abingdonii. The sequence goes on from NC_133776.1 coordinate 30,545,018, forward strand.
TATAACTGTTAAGTTGGTTCGGGCATCCTTAGGAGAGACCAGTGTAGTTAATGTCACTTAAAACTCTAGACCACAGAATTACTCTTAAAATCGCAGTCACTGGGAGATGCTCCTGCCTCAGCAGAGGATTTGTGCCTTACTTATCTGTAGGATATCGTAATGCCTGGCAGTGCCAACTATTTTGACACGCACTGGACCAGCCCTCCAATGGCTGTATAAATGGCTGCTGCTTTCTGGAGATAGATAATTTAGCATAGCGGAGTAGGAGTTCAAACTATGGTGTTTGCCAACAAAAAAAAACTTCTCATTCTCCTACCTGGTCGCAGGTCTCTGGATTAGCGTTCTTGGCCTTTTCTCTTGGTTTTAAAGGCAAGGATTGAATAGGCTTGGCTCATGAGATAATTATGGTCAGTGTCCGGCCAGGTTTGATCCTTGCATGGTTGTGAAGCTCTGACATAGTGAGAAGCTCAGTTCAAAAGCTGTTTCTTTCCCAACAGAAGTTGGTCCAAAAGGATATTATCTTCACCACCTTGTCTCTCTCATATCTTGGGCCAAACACATACAACACACTGTAAACAACCATGTAGAGTGTACATGATCATATTTTCATATGAGATATCTCTTCTACTAGGTCCTGCAGATACTTAGTGGCTCCTGGGACATCTAGTGCCAGTTGGAAGCACTCAACACTTTGCAAGACCATATCTTTATTTAATTTTTTCTGTTTCAGTTTCACAGTATACAAGTTTTTTCCCTTATCATTACAGCAGTATGAAGGATAGAAATTCCATTCATCATATAAATCTCAAAATTTCAAATTTTGGCTTCATTTTGAATTGGAACAAACCCCCAAAATTTTGAAATTTATTCCAAAAGTTGTTTGATTTTTGACATTTAAAATTTGTATTATAATATATAATACAAATAAAAGATCATTCAAAATGAAAAAATCAAAACATTTCATTCTGAAAATGCCAGAAATGTGGACATTTCAAAATTGTGGAACTCTTTTATTTTTCTGGTTTTCTTCTAAAAAATTCACTATGAAAATCAATCCAACTTTTGCAAGGTGTTTCAATTTTGATGCAGAACAGTATATTCAAACCAGAGTATGGTTCTATCAGTTTTTCTGCATCCCTCTAGTGCCATCATGGCTCAGTGATAACTTATTGTTCCGATTCCTGTTTCTAGCACCAGTCTTCCTTATCACCACGCTCCTCTGTCAACAGGCAAGTTTAATACCTTTTTAATCATTTGCTGGCACATCGTCTTTACCACCTCTGAAACTGGCTGAGAACTGATACTTTGCTAGAGATGTCAGTTTTCTAGCACTGCATGAACTCAGTGCTTGAGATTCATTTGCAGCAATTCCTATGTAAACTTAATTTCTTCTGACTCAGAAATAGCACTGGTGTATTGCTGGAGTATGGTAGGTAGCCACATAAACCAACTTGTTGTGAAAAATATCATTTAACACACCTTTGAAATTTGCAATGCTCAGCAAGCCACAGACTGTCAAACCATTCTACCCTCTGCTTGGTCTCTTATTAAGCTGGAATATCTCAAAGATCATAGGCTGCTTTGAAGCAAAAAGTGACACAATACTTGCATAGTCTTTGCATATATTTTGTTCCTGGTTCTGGCTGGTGAAACAGACTGTGTAATAGGTGAAAAGTTTTACCTCTTGAATCATACTCACAGTTCGATCCAGACCACCAGTAAGACTTTGTAGCTACAATACATGTCAAGGTTCAGTTCTGGAGTTCACTTTAGCTATATTCTTAATTGTGGGAATTTATGGTATTCAGAACTATTCACTCACCACAGCAATCCTCTCTTTCTCATTCCATCGTTTGGGCAGTTTTACCCTTCTTCATGGTGGTGAGGTCCATAAACGGCTATTAGCCAGGATGGGTAAAGAATGGTGTCCCTAGCCTCTATTCATCAGAGGATGAAGATGGATGGCAGGAGAGAGATCACTTGATCATTGCCTGTTAGGTTCACTCCCTCTGGGGCACCTGGCATTGGCCACTGTCGGTAGAAAGATACTGAGCTAGATGGACCTTTGGTCTGACCCAGCACAGCCATTTTTATGTTCTTATGTTCTTTTGAGGAGGGATAAACTCACTGGAAATCACTCTTTGATCTTAGGCAGAATTTCTAGCATATTACTGAAATTTATTATTTCTTTTTAAAGATTTCGTTTGTTGATTAAATCTGGTTAATGAACAGGAATCTGACTGCCTCTTGCTAAATACAAAGCAAGGTAATTTCAGGTAATTTCTCACAAAAATACTTTTTTTTTCCCATAAAAAATATTTTTTGTTTTCTTATATCCATGAAATGGTGGATTTTCATGAAAGTTCTGAAAATTTTTTCCCATGGCTTGTCATGTCATTTTGACAAGGAGCAATGTCCAGCCCTGCTTGAATATTCCCTTCTGTTCTCACCTCTTCCCCTGCACTAGTGGTGGTCTTGCTGAACGTTGCACAGATGTTTCTTCCACTCAACTCCATGGTTGTTTTTCAAGTGGCTTCTTAAAGCAAATGTTTCCATGTGTGTATGCTCATTCTTTCTGCTGACACCTTTTCTTTCTATACAAACAATGTGCTGCTGTCTTTCAGATCTAGAAAGAGAATGCCCCATTCCACAGATGCTGGTTTCCTTTTAGGTTCCTTGGCACTGGTACACATGGTCAGCAGTCAATCCCTCCTTTCTGTCTGTTCCTCATGACTAACAGTGTTGATGTTTTGTTCTTTCAATCGTATTTCTCCCTGTTACCCTTACTCAGACTGCATTTTTTTTCTCTTTCTTGTAACTTTCAACTCTCTTTGTATTAGTGGCCCAGATGGGATGTCTTCATTTTTCACTACAGCTTGGAAGAATTTTTTTTTTTACCCAAGTCACCACAAACTATTGGCCTGTCATGAATTTCATTTCTTTGATGACTGACAACATCTTGCTATTTTTTTGTTTTTGTGTTTTTTGGGGGGTAGGGTGGCGGGGTTGCACGGATTAGTGCAATTAAATTCACTTTCTTTAACACCATCACTGCTCTTTTCCTTTTTTTATGTGGTGCTGCTCAGAGTGGTGAATTACTGGATGACTTAGAAGAGATGAGTAAAGATCAGACCCTAGTGATGAATGAGATGATCTCCTTTTTAGTTCTTGTGTGTGGTAACAGCTATAGATAAAATTGCCTAAACATTTCTAAAGAGTCCTTTTCTTTTGCTTATACCGTTGTCAAACCTTTAATTTTTAGAGCTGAAATATTGCACATAGTCACTGACCAAGGGTAAATTATTCTGAAAATTTGGCTAAATTTGGTTCAACAACTTTTCAATGTGAAGGCAATGAAGAAAAATACACTTTGCCACCGTGACACATTTTTGCAACCTTTTATGGACAGTTCTAGCGAGTCATTCATCATACACGATCTAACATGGACATGAGGGCCAGATTGTCCATGGTTCTTTCCCATCTCCTTCTTTCCTCCAGATATCTAAAGAACAGGCAGAGACAATTCCTCAGTGACTATGCTGGATGGTAAATAAGGAAAAGATATGTACAGAATGACCTGGGGTTCTATGGCACCTGCCTTACTCTGGGACACATTTACTTCAGTTGCCACAGTGTAAATTTGGAGTAAATCCATTGAATATGCCACTGAATGAGCCAGTTGTCCTGTGGGAAAAATAGTATGTGATCATATAATTAAATAATGCATTGTAACACACATGCACAAGAGTTAAAGTAAGGGCCGTCAAACACTCCAGCTTATCAAAGTGCTACCAAAGTGTTTGGGGGCAATTATTGGAGAATACTGTAGTATTTTATTTTATAAGAGCAATGAAAGGATATATAAAGGTTAATATAATTTTCTTTTCTTTATTTTGATAAAAATGTAACTGTACTTTGGAAAGAAATAGATAAGTTATTTAAACTGCCGTGTTTTGAAGTAAATTTGGGTTTAAACCAAGAAACATTTACAGTACCTGACAGTTTCACTTTATAAATGTGGGATGGCACTCATTGTTTTGCAGGTTTATGTATCTCAACAGAGCTGAATGAATACTTCCAAATATATTCACAAATTCACTTTTCCAACCAAATTTAGTCACTTTCCAGGTATATTTGGTGAATTTTCACACTGTCAACCTCTTAATAGCTCTTTGTAGGCATGGGGAACAGAAATAATATATGTTATTTACATAAACAAACAGTGCAAAGAGTGAATTATAACTAAAAAGTATGAATTAACATTTCCATTCCTCACTCCCAGACATAAAACTAAATCAAGACCAAATGAACCTAGCATCAAGATCACATCATATGACCGGATAGTATTAATGCCAGCCTTCTACAGATTCATGTTGTAGTGCTGTTTGGGATTCATGTATGTCTTCTCACATTCCTCAGGAGCCATGATCACTGTGACTATAAACAACAATCACGAACACACTGGAAATGCCAGAGAAGTGAAAGAATCATAGTTTCATTATGTCTTTCTTTGGTGACAGGATTATGGAAGTAAACGTAACACAGAATATGTCAATATTTTATATAGAAAAATCAGAATTATTAGTTATATGGAAAAACACGGAGTATTCTAGATTTTTCTGAGTAAAGGAATGATATACCTATGATGCCTGGAAAAGCCTCTCCTTAAATGTGCAATATTTGTGCTTTATATGTTGTGCTAGTAATATGATTGAAAAAAATTATTATTATTTCACAGATTTCCTGTTCCTCAGAGATTACTTTTGTCAGCAGTGGGCCAAGTCCTTGACCAGAGAGGATGATCATGGGTACAGACAGGATCTTTGGTGGCATGGACTTCTTTCAGTGCCATTTGAAATACATGCATTGTAATATATAAACTACATTACGTAGGCCTATGTACCCTTCTAACATGGGGAAGTTCTCAAAATATCAGTACCCCAAATCTGGGTCTGAAACTTCGCCATTTCTATTCTAAACTCACATATATATGGGAATAAACAGTACATCGCACACAGATTTACCAACATCGTCATCATTATCTTAATGATTATGATAGCACCTAGGAGACCCAGCCAAGGATTTGGGTCCCATTGTGCTGTACAGAAGAATAACAAAGAAGACAGCCTCTGCCCTAGAGAGCTTGTAGTTTAGGGGTGAAGTTAAGGCAAAACATCCATTGACTTCCTTGGGGTGAGGATATTACCCTAGGTGTTAGACACGACATGACAGGTAGATAAAACAGACAAATAGGGTGGGCTGGGGGATGAGATAACAATAAAATGAACAAAGATTTAGCAGAATAAGCAGTGAAGCAAAACTTGCATCTTGTTACTTGCCTAAGTATATTTATATCATTATATACAATATGGAGATGTGTAATATAGTGCACATAGACAAACATTTGTAATTATAAGGAATATGAATCCTTTTGTTTCATTTTGTAGCATTATAGAACAATGAATAGTGAATACAATTGAGGAAGAAATTCCTTGGCAGTGTTCAAATGCCAGCACTCATCATCATAACCCGCACAGAAAAGAGACTTTACTCTTTTTTACAGTGGAATTGTTTTTATAGCAAATGTATATTTTTGTACTAGAATCTTTCAAATAAAAAATGATGTTATGAAACATACGCACATTTGTATTTTTATGGGTAATATAGTTTTCCTAATAACCTTTTCAAGGCAAAGATTCTGCCTGATTTACAGAAATGGAGTCTCTGTAAATTTGATTAGGCATCTAAGCACATCAGCCTATCTAGCAGCCATGTACCTGATTATACATAGGTATGTTATATGAAGGCAGTTTAGCTTGGATCATATCATGGCTCTAACCAAAGTGGATTTAGAGATAATGAGCTTGCATCTTAGAATACTTAGGATTGCAGCATGCTCTCTAAACTGATGATGCAGCAGCTGCATAATGCAACAATGTAATTTATTCATGTAATATGTACAATATTGCTGTAATAAAAAGCCCATTGGTGGTTCCTCTAATTCTTTATCTGAACACGCTGTTATTGGTAGCTATGTAAGTTAATATTTCAACACTTCAATTTCTGGCTATTTGCAAATCCAAGCTATAATATTTTAAAAGCTAAAACATTTTATACAGTGTGAGTTGTACTTTGAATCTGCCTGAACTGAGCTTAGTTCTTTAGCTTGTGAACAATACAATTTGTGCCAATTTCAGAAAACCTGGAAATCACAAAAAGAGAAATGACAAATAAGAGTGGATAGATTCTGAACTTGGTACAAAATATATAGTGTTTTAAGTGTGGTATATGAATCATTTTTCCTTTTTCTGAAAAGGAAGTTTAGACAAAATATTTCAGAAAGATATGCTTGATTTACACGAGAATAACTAGGACTACACCGAAATGTGCGCTGGCTAACATTAAATAGCGGGTTTTTTTGCTTATAAATATAGCAATGTTTATATTAAAGGTAGATTTCCTCTGAAGTAAATTTTAATAGGCATATATTAACTTTCAACAAGAGTCTACATGTAAAGACAGTGATGAAGAGCATGACAACAGAATGCTTGAAAATTAATCTGCCAGTTTGACCCAGTAACCGACATGCATACTAAAACACTGATGTGAATTGAAAATAAAATAACCACGCTTGACAGATATAATAGTTTAAGTGATTTCAAATTAACCACATCCCACTGACCGCAAGTGAAGAATGTGTTCATTCTCCCGCAATGAAACATGCTCTAGGGACTCATTATATAGAGTAGAGTAAGTAAAACCAGAGTGGAGTAATTGATGCTGAGGAGGAAGGAAGAATGACAGCTATTTAATGATTCTTAAACTTATACATAAAGATACCACAAGCACTTAATATATGATTTTTCTCTCTCCAATCTAGAAATATTATAGGCTTAAATCTATATTGTGTAGTAATTGCAACACTTGATATAGCTGTTAGGAATAATGAATCATGGCAAAGATGCATCAGCCAATCCATGGAAAGAGTGAATATCAAACAACCCTGTACCATTATGTGTATATGTTTGGTGTGACACATTTTGCAGTGGTGTGATGAAGTAAGGGTATGATATCTACTTAATCTATCTGTCATCGTAACTGGTTTTTAAATATTTAAGATTTCCTAAACAGTTTTTGAATAATCTAAAAAATAATAAGCATTTGATTTCATTTTCTGTTACTTGGATTTTTTTTTTCACGTACACTAAAAACTTTTTTACAGGCAAGTTACAAAAGTACAAGAAAGAGATTAATAGATACATAATGATGAACAGTAACAGCTAGTCAGCTGGGGTCAGCAGGACTAAGTCCCACCAATAATGCCATTACTATATTATGTGGCTGCTGTATCGCAAGGTTCCTGCTACCACCGAAGCCTCCTGGTGTTGCTGCAGCCACTAGAGGCTTCTGTGACAGGGCCACCCGGAGGGGGCCAAGTGGGGCAATTTGCCCTGGGCCCCACAGGGGCCCCCACAAGAGTTTTTTGGGACCCCTGGAGCAGGGTCCTTCACTCACTCTGGGGGCCCCGGAAAACTCTTGCGGGGCCTGGGCCCCCGGAGCTTCTTCCGCTCTGAGTCTTCAGCGGCGGGGGGTCCTTCCACTCTGGGACTTGCCACTGAAGTGCCCCAAAGACCCGCGGCGGGGGCTCCTTCCTCCTTGCCACCTCCGAAATGCCGGGTCTTCGGCAGCAATACGGCGGCAATCCCAGGCCCCCTGAATCCTCTGAGTGGCCCTGTTCTGTGAGGCTTTTTCAGTTCAGTCCCACAACTGGAGTATAGGACTGACTTATAGGCACCCTGGAGCCTTTGCTTTTCCTTGTTACTCATAGATCCATCAATTGAATTTACTGCCTCTCACTACTGATTATGAGTTGCACAAAGGGTTTATAAATGATGGGATGTCACTCACTTCTTGGCATCAGTAGTAAGACTGCCAGAAAGAGATGTTGGTTAGCCCATATTGTGATGATGGTTTCATAAAGTAGATGTGTTTTCACTAAACTGAAACCACCAACAATATTTGTAATTGGCTGCCGAAAGCCACCAGTTAACAATGATTACTGGCCATTACTAAGGAAATAAGTTTGACACCAAAAATTCTGCATAAAATAAAGGAGGAGTCATGGAAATTTTCATTAAAATCACTGGGTGAAATCCTGCTTCCATGAGAGTTTTTCCATCGATTTCACTGGGACCAGGATTTCACTTACTGAATTTTCACCAGTGTTTTTAACCTCCAAAAAACTTGCCATCCACCCCTTCAGTATGATGTAATATGGACAGTTTACAGCCTTCATAAGAACATAAGAATGGTCTTCAAAAGGAAGGTTCACAGTGAAGTTCCAGACTATGGGTAAGGGTTGGCTTTCCATTGCATGGGCATGGCATGACGTCCTCCTGTTGCCTAGTTATTCATCTCATCCAAAGTCAGCACATCCATAATTGTATCTCAATTGTATCTCAATACAATGCTCAACATTTACTCAGTACGGGCTTTAAAGCTTTTTTCCCTGCTTGAGTTGACAAGTCCAGACCCATGGGAGGTGTTTATTTAAGCAGGCGGAAGATGTCCCTTGCTCCCCTGTACAGGTTAACTGCCTCTCCCCTGCTGGTGCATAATGTAAACCATCTTGTTCTTAGGGTATATTTTTGCTGCAATTAAAAACCCGCCATTGGCCCATTCCTACTGACTCAGGCTCATGGGGCATGGTCTAAGATGCTGTTTAATTGCAGTGTAGACGTGCAGACTTGGGCTGGAGCCCTGGCTGTAGGACCCTGCAAGAGGGGAAGGTCCCAGAACTCGGGCTCTGGCCTGTGCCCAAACGTCTATGCCGCAGTTAAACAGCTCCTTAGTCTGAGTTCCGTGAGCCTGAGTCAGCTGAGTCTAACTGCAGTGTAGGTGTTGGCCAGACCACACTGTGCCGGGCTGGCAGAATGAAGGGAATAATGCTTTATGGCTGGGGAGAGAAGAAAGAGGCAAACTGCTGCAAAAAAGGGGACAAGGGGTAACAATGACTCCTCCCCTGGAATCGGATGGGCAGAAGGGTTTAAAAGGGGCAGCCCGTGCAGTGAAGCCCCCTTTCTCATGTAGTAGGAAGGAATACAGTGACCGGATAAATGGATTGGTAAAGGACTTAAAAAGGAGATGTTGGTTAAAGGAACAGAATGGCGGGGGCGTTGGGGACTCCCATGATTGGTATAGTAGGGAGCAAATTCCCCTTTCTTATAGCCTACCTTAACCCTCCTATGCAGGGGAGGAATGGTAAGGGCCCAGAAATTGGTTGGCTGGAGGACCTGGATGGGAAAGAAGTGTGGCTGGTGCAAGCTCCCCGAGACATTATTGAATGAACATGGGGTTACCTGGATGGCACATTCTTATGTGCTGGGTAGTCCCAGCTACCTGACAATAAAGTTGCAGCCTGATTATAACTATATATAATCCCTCCTGTCCTTCTTTTGGTTTAGTCAGACAATCCCTCTGTAAACCTCACTACAAAGAGACAATTCTTGCTTCCTTTTAGGAATCTAAATTAGCCCTTATGATTGGTGAGCTCTAGCACCACAAGCATATTTTAAAGGTACCAAATCATACTGCTAGCTATGAAATTTTTTTAAAAGTGCAGTATAAGCTGGTATGATGACTCAGCTGAAACAAAACAGCAGCATTCAGTGAGGTTTACAATTATAAACCAAAACTAGATAATAGAAGCAAAAACAGCTCCCCCTGCCCAGATGTTCCCAGGCAACCCAATGTTCTGCTCCCTACAGTATTTCCCCTCCAGTGTCAGCAGCCTTTTCCCAGAGCACCAAAGTAAGAGGAGGGAAAAGTAAAGCTGGAGTTAACCCCTTGTGTACTATGAGCTAGGCCATGACCCTGCACCCTATCACATGTAGCCATTTTAGTCCTCTGTATAAAATCTCTGAGCAATGATTTTATAAATGAACATTTAAAAAATAACTTAGTCAAAGCAAGGAGATACACACATTCTTGAGATATGGGCACATTCCAGAGAGGCGCTCAGACTGCCTCAGGAACTGGTCCTATATCTGCATGCAAAAATGAGGTGAATTGAAGAAGACCCAATAAGTGAAAATATGTTTGGGCATCTATGCAACACTGCAAAGGAATCAGCATATTATGGCAGAATACTATAGCAGTACCATCTGTGCCACTGTCTGCAGGTAAAGCAAATGCAATTTTTAAATAAAATAAATAAATAAAACTCTTCAGTTAGTAAAAAGACTGCGCTGTCTCACTCTCCTCTCGTATTGTTTGCCTATTCCACCCAGTTCTGCAAACCTTAAGGCCAAACATGAGTTGTGATAGGCTGTCATGAGGTTCGGATATTATAGATGAAATCCTTCCAGAAGCAGCATCTGGCTTGTTTTGTAAGCTCCGCAATCATTCGTAGTGATGAGGTTACATGTGCCCTAGGCCTTGTCAGATGGCTAGGCTTCTTTTTACCCAGGGTTCACTTTTTTTGGTTCATCTTTGATTGTGAGGAATTTATGCTCTACAATACATGCTTAACTTACAGTTATTTTGCAGGTTTTTTAAAAGACCATTCTTTTATAAATAAGGCTGTTTGAAAGCTGGCCATTTCTATGCTGGATTTAAATGTATTTTTCTTAAGGGCTCATATTAGACTTCTTTACAAATGTGGAATAAACTCTTCTGTGTCTTTCTTTACAATACTCTACCTCTGTTCTAGAGTATTCCTTGACCATAGAGTCATAGGAATTAGTGATGGAAATGACCCAAAGCTACCTCGTCCCTCTAGCCCTGCTAATGCTAATGCAGGGTTGGTCTCAATGGACCAGAGAGATCTTAATATATTCCCAAGTATTTTGTCCAATCTAATTTTAAACAATTTAAGCAATGAGGCTTTTACCAATTTTTTGGGGAAATTCTTACTCTTGGACATTTTTTGGACACTCATATTTTTTTTTATCTATCTCATCCTTTATCCTACTTATAATTCTTCACCGTTAGTTCACTCTCACCACTTTCTGTCTTTCAAGCAAGAGAATATACCTGAAGGCAGTATTTGACTCGCCCTCAGCCGGGGTAAATCTAAGTAGTTCCATGTACTTCAGTGGAGTTACATTGATTTACATTAGCAGACAATCTGACTGTATGTGTTTAGCTTCTTCAAATACTTGTATATAATTAGCATATTTCCCTTTGCTATCAGTTTTCCAGGTTGAACTTATTTAGTTCCTCCAAAGATTTACAATCCAAAAGCCACTCTTACTCACATTAAGTAGTACATTACTCAATGAGTAGTCTTACTGAATGGGATGGGATGGAGAAGGTACTATTCAGTGTGAATAAAGGCATCATAATCTGACCCACAGTGACAACATATAGACAAAATATGAACCAAGGAGATGGGGAAGGATATGTGAGATAATTGTGGGTTGGACAGGGAAGTATTTCTTCACACAAAGCACAGTCAACCTGTGGAACTCTTTGGCAGAGGATATTGTGAAGGCCAAGATGATAACAGAGTCCAAAAAAGAACTAGATAAATTCATGGAGGACAGGTCCATCAATGGCTATTAGTCAGGATGGGCATGGATGGTGTCTCTAGCCTCTATTTGCCAGAAGCTGGGAGTGGGTGGCAGGGGATGGATCACTTGATGATTACCTGTTCTGGTCATTCCCCCTGAAGTAGCTGACATTGGCCACTGTCAGAAGACAGGATACTAGGCTAGATGAACCTTTAGTCTGATCCAGTATGTCTGTTATTTTTTTATGTTCTTATGGGGTAAGTGGAGAAACAATTTGTAGGCAAGCAGACGAAGTAAGTGGTGTGAGACTGAGGATGGAAGAATCAGCATACATAGTGAAGTTGGATAGATGATACATAATGCAGCATGATAGATGCTGAGTTATATTTTAAAGTATTTAAAATGTTGAAAGGGAATAGAGAAGTTTTTGAGGAATTGTGTGGACAATGAGGTGAATGAAGCTACACAACTTCTAGGATAGAGTGAATGAATTGATATATTAGTGTCCAGAGAGTTGGTTGTAATCTAGGGGTGGCCAAATTCTGCAAAACAGGGTTCACAAATATTTGTTCAAATTGCTAGATGTCTTCATGTTTTTGCCCCTTTTTATTCACTATTCCTAGACACTTGCTCTAACTGGGGTTGATGATTGTTGTTGTTTTTCTTTTTGCAGGGGTGTATTGAGGAATGACTGTTCTTCATATGTGTACTAGAATTTGTGTGTGTTTGTTTTTTTCTGTTAACCAATCACCATTCATTATTCTTTACCATTTTTCTGTCATCCAACCAGGTAGCAGGAGAAATATGATGAAACTTAGATCACACAGAGTAAATAATAGAAAGTGACTAACTGAAGTGAACCATCTGAGAACAACCTATAACCTGAAATTTGTTCACATGAACAGCTCATAAGAAATAATGATTTGTCAACAAATCTGTAAAAAACAAAGCTGGCTTGGGAACAATTTTTATACCAAGAAAAGAGCTAAGCTCATTGTGTATAATATTACAATGAATAATTTAACCATCTCTATTGTGAGCAAAGGTAATTAGCCTGCAAGGCATTGCATGGTATGACTATTTTTTCTGTGTGCTCTCCTCACAGGCCACGCCCACAAGACAAAGCCAGTTCAGAAGGCTGTTTTAGGCAGGAAGAGCCATGAAGAGTGATGTGAAATCAGCAAAATGTATCTTTGTGCCTGCTTTTGGTGCTTTGTCTGGCTACTATAAAAATGCTTCTGCTTTTGGGGAGCACTGTCAAAGATCTTCCCATTTTTTGTCTTTTCTGCTGTAGCAAATAATGACTGTTAAGTTTTTCTGTATAGTTTTACAGTGATGTGACTAATCACCCAGCTGAACAGCAAATGGATCTCTGGGACACAGTTTGTGAACAACTTGTAGTCTGAAATATGTTTGTATGAAGAATTTGTCAATTTTAAATAACAAACTTATTAGTGAAAATCAAAGTTTTTGTGAATAATTTGCAAACAGAGATTGGGCCAGAGGCTTTGATTAAACTGTTCACTACAAGTAGTTCACCCAGATGCAGTCCTCATCCATGTCAGTTGACTATTGCAACTCTTTTCTCTATGGCTTCCCCAAGCTCCAGCTCTAGAGATTTAAGTCTCTGCACAGTGTTGCTGCCTGTCATCTCACATGGATATCTGTGCACATATAAGTTAGGCCAAATTCATTCCTCCTGCAACTTCATTGACTTCCGTGCAAATTCCCCTTGCATTCCCAAGATTCAGTTCTACACTATAACACCTCCTCAACCTGGTGAGTCCTCCTTCTCCTCTTTACTCTGCCACTGCATTCAAGCTCATGGTGCAAAAGCATCTTTGATGTCACTCCTATAATCTGGAACAGCTATTTTATATCTCTGTGCATCCACAATGCCCCATTCTATCCCAACTCGCCTTAAAGTACACCTTTTCTGTCACACATATGCCTCTGAATTTCCTGTCCTTCCATTGCCCTCGTGAAATGGTTTAATTTATTCACCATACAATATCTTTAGACACTGCTCACACTAAATGGCTTCTTGTATTGGTTAACCATACCTGCTCTTTTAGGTCATACTCTGTTTAAAAGATAACAAAATAAAGTCACATTTACTGTCTCTTTGGTCACTGTCCTTTTTTTCCTGCTTGCCAACCGTCTTTCAATTCTGTATTGTAAAATATTGTGTGACTGATTAAAAGGAACACGTGGAAAGGATGCATGGTTTGTGTCTCTTGGTTCTATGGCTTGCTCTGATAATGACTTTGGGAGAGAGCTGTGATTTTCTGCTCACTACCATATACACTTACCTGCATTCTCACTGCATACCCTTCTGCCACCCCCCAAAAAACCCAACAACTTTCTTTTAGTAATTTTAGGTTTGATGTTTGAAAAAGCCACATACAATTATGGTCTGGATTTGCCCACACATTTACTACCACTTTGCATGCAAATAGGTTATTTGCATATTAAGATGGCTGTTCATTAATTAAACTGGTTACACAAGCATGGACATTGAAAGCATAGATATTTTTGAAGTTAGGCCCTTTGTAACTAAAGTAAGAAGCAGATCCCATGAAATGATAACTGAATTTATTGAAGATGAGCAGGTGTGAAGGAGGACTATGGTGGAATAGGACTGGAAGGAAGAATGAGAGGGGGAAGAACCATTATTGTAGGATAATGTCTATTTTCTTTAAAAAGTTCATTGGCAGAAAAGGACAAGTGTGGAGTTGGAAGAGGGATGAAAGAGAAAGTCAAAGGTAGAGAAAAATTGATGATCACTGATTTCACAGGAATAGATTAAATAGTACTACAGGATCAGCAAGAGTAAACCTAGACATTTCACAAAAAATTCTCTCCCAGAAAGCACACAATGGAGAAGAGGTCTGGACTGGCATGTGGAGAGATCTGTCTGACCTATTCTCACAGAGGAGGAAAAAACTCGATAAGAACTGAGGACACTTCCTGCATATACAGCAGAATTTGATGCTAGCCCTAGAGGGAAATGAACTGGGACTATAGCTGGTCAGGGGATGTTTTGACTAATTGTTTTTTCATTGAAAAATGCCAATTCGTCAAAATTTAAACTGAAACAGAGTTGGGCTTGATGAATTTCTTGAGTGGAAAAAATGTCAGGGAAAAAAGTTGATAAATTGTTACAATGTTTCATTTTGATATTTTCTAACCAAAATTCCAGCTTTCTAGTTCAAAATGACTGTAAGATAATTTAGACTGAAAAAGAAATTAATAAAAAAGGTCAAAATGAAATTACAGAAACTAAATGTTTCAACTGACCTGAACTGATAAAAATCATATTTTGGTTTGCAAGTATTTGAGATTTCAACTTTTTGTCCTGATCTGAGACAGAGAAAAAAAATTGTACTCTCAGAAATATCTGTGGGCTTGGAAAATCATTTTCCCACCCGGACTTGCTGGGAGATTATTCCCATATCTGAGAGGCTGTCTTGTGGCAAGATCAATGCTATATGGGTACATGAGGTTGTATTTTTTTAAGACAAAATATGAGTGTTTTTTCCTCTACTATATATAAATTGTGGGTCAAATCTTGCTCTTACTTGTCATGATGCGCTTCATATTCATTTCAAGTAAGTGGTGCCAGTTGCTTAATATATCAATAGCAGGGGAAGAGGGTGGGAGCATGCCAGTGTTTAAACATTCATCTTTTACCTTTCATTGGACTAAGTGGAATATAAGTAGATGCCTTTGAATTCTAGAGAAGACTCTTCTTCAACCCACTCAAACCCCATTTCTTGTAGAAAGGGATTGTGGCTGAACTAATTTTTTTCATTTTGTCTGAAGAAGATAATCAGAAAAATTTAACATAATGATTTCACACTGTGACTATAATGCAAACACATACTTAACCATCACTGTCTCTGCTCTATTCAATGACCAAAAACATCAGTGTTGTGTACTGAAACATTACACACTGCATTACAATTAGAAATGTGCTGAAGTGTTGGATTGGGTGTTTATTTACGGTCCATGAAAAGTAAGATTCTATGTGCTTCTTATGTACAACTAAATAGCCAAAGGTAGAGCACTCAACATTTCAGAACCCAGCAGTCACTGTGAGAAGGACTTTGTTATTCTCTGAAGGGTTTTTTTTTCAGCAGAGTCTGGTTGCTGATAAACAATGACTAACATTACTTAATCCTGGAAACAAGAACTTGAGCAGGTCAAACTTGATTGGAGAGAATGCCCACACAGCAGAAAAGGCAAGATGTTTTGGGAGTGCAAGCCACCCAGGGTTCACAATAGAAACCTTCACTGGAATTGTGCACAAATGTTCTCCCAAACACCAAAATATATTGTTCATGGTTCACTAAAAACCAAGCAAATAAAAAGACCCACTGACAATCCAACCACCCTACCCAACACTAGCCATATTGGTTGTTGGTTCAAATATCCTAGAAAAACAAAATCAGCTTTCATAGGCACCAAAATGTCATAATGCTGCAATACACTTTTGCAGAGCTGCATGGTGCTGCTCATGAATGTTAAGGATTTTTTGTAGTCCACAGAACCTCACCATATTTTTGTCTAACACTCTGACTGCTGGAAAAACACAGTTTCATTTGGGATCTAATTTTATTATATCTATTTTCTCTTGCTAACATTTATGAGCAAAACTGGTAGTTTAAAAGACCTCTAATCCTTATGTTTTATAACCCTCCCATTGCTGGGTATGTTTTCTCCAAATTCTCCCCACAAAAATATTTGGTATGGGTTTATCTGGAGGCTGGAAGTACCACCAATAGGTAATGCTTTTTTTCAGAAACCTACTCTGGTTCAGAGTTTAGAAGAAAGGGAGTGCAAAGATGGGTTGGCTGCTGACATTTGTGTAGTGTCTTGTTCATAGAAAAGGAAATAGAAAAACAATTTTCTAGGGCTAATTCCTCAGCTGGAGCTAAGAAAATTTACACCAACTGAACATTTAGCCTTTTAATCATTATTTTGTTATTGACTCATACAAGAAATCATATTTTACTGATGAATTGTTGAGGTAAATATTATTTAATATATCATATATTGTATCTTTACTTTAACGCAAAGAATTTGAAGGCTCACATTTTCCCTGGTTATCAAGTATTTCACCTATTTGCTATGTGAAGCTTGAGTGTCTTGTCCTTTGCCAGCACTTGCAGGTTGGTTTTCCAAGTGGATTCAGATTTCTTCCAGAGTGATCTACAGATTTCTGGTAATACCCCAATTAAACACGCGTCATTGGCACTGATTTTCCACATAATTATCTCAAATAGCCATGGAAAGGCGCAGAGCTGTCAATCAGCGCACAATGGATGCAGGTCCCTACAACAGTGTTTGCTGAAGAGTGGAAGACAGTGCTAGCTTTTCTTTGCTTTTAAAGTGCTTTGCAAGATATGTAATTATCACTTTATTAGATTCATTTCTCAGTGAGCATGTTGAGAGTAATTCAGGGCAGTAGTGCAAGATACAGAAAAATATACTGAACCAGACCAAGATCATTCTTCACATTTTTATATGGATGTCAGCGATTGTTTTTAGTGGAATGATAACTTCAGTGAAGAATTTTCATTCAGAAGTTAAGTGACCAACTTTTTTCTTTCCTATATAAGTGCAATGGGAGTGGCACTTGGAGGTAATAATGATGAAGAGAATCCTAAATCCTGTGAACCTGATTCTGACCTGTGCCCCTCAAGAAATGCAGCCAAGCAGTGGATAACGGCAGTAAGGGGAAAGTGAAAATGTCTTTATGCCTTCTTTGCTCTTCTGGGATCCTGGCTGCCAGGGGGAAGTTCAGCCTTGAGAGAAATCTAGAGTAGACCACGGGGCTGTTCTAAGGGTGTGTCTATACTTCAAACTGGTGATGCAATTCCTAGTTCAAGGAAACATGCTGTGCTAGCTCTGATCTAGCTAGTGCACCAAAAGTAGAATGTAGTGGATACACCCCCAACTCAAAAGGTAGGTGTACCCTAATTACATGTGATCTGTAATAGTCCCAAGGGACATTCTGACAGCCAAAAATTCACTCCACTAACTATAAATCTCAGACTGTCAGTGGAGCATGAGGAGGTGAAATCACGCACAATTCAACCAAGGGACTAAATAACATCTAATTTATTGAATGCAAGTTATTTCTGTTTGTAAAACAAAAAAATGTATAAGCTGCAAATATCATAGTCATAATACGTTTCATGAATCTTGAAACTCCCTTCATGTGCTGCAAAGAATTGAGCCATTTCAGAATCTCCAGAGCATTTTCATGGAACTTGTACAACTAAACGCTGCGCTTGTATGTTGGCTCCACACAGGCACAAGGGTTTGGCTACACAGTCAGTTGCAGAATTAGAGCCCTGATTATCAAGCACATGTCAGTAATAGAATTTGTGCAATAAAACCAATTGGCCCCTCTTTTGGCTAGTGTAAATCAGCATTTTACACCAGCTTAGAATTTGGCTCATTTTGTTCTGTAGTAATAATATGGCATTTGTCTCATTGTGGTTCACATTTTTTCCCACGCTTGCATGTTTAAGATATCTATTTTTTTAGTTCAGAAGATGAAGAAAATGGTATGTTTGTGTAGAAGCCGAGTCCAGTTGCATATGCAGATAGTCCAAGAATTTAGATACCAGATATGGAAAATCTTCTTTACTCTTCATAAAAAAGTTTAAAACAAACATCCTCAAAAGAGAAAACAGAAGGAGGGTTGCTGTACTTGATCCAGTGTTGCACTGGATATGCATATGTTGTTGCAGCTGCTTCTGTTCAAGAGAAAGTATAGCTCTGTAGCTTTAGGTACTGGTGATGCACTGGAATGAAATAGTCAAGTGTCAGATTCTGATTATTTATGTGCTACAAAACCTAATTATAAGGCACAAGAAATAGAAAAGATTTTGGAGACAGCAAAAGGCACAGGATTTGGTTAAGATCAGTCACAAGTCACCAAATACTGGATTAAATCCCAGAGTCACTTACTCAATTATTATTTGCTTTTTTTGCTTGCTTCTTTGTTTGTTTGTTTGTTTCAAGGGGCCTTAGAGTGGAAATCCTACTGAGGACCACAAACTGTAGAATAATATCTTGACACTTATGTCAGGATACTGAAACGGGTTTAAAATGAGACTATATAGCTATAATTTTGAGGTTGTAAAGCAAGGATCAAACTGTACAAAAACAATGATCAAATAAATGTATTGTTTTCTATTTTAGTGCAGCTCAAGGCCTGCATCCATGAACATTCATCCTTTGGATGCTCTGCTGAGGCTCCCATAAGTATATCAAGTATCACTACTTGTGGGGATTTTTTTAAGATGTAGCTACATGTCCATTAGGAACCTGACTAAAAGAAGAATAGAAGGGTGCTATGGAATAGAAGGACCAAGGACCAAGACTCATCTTACAACATAATGAATTGTGTAGGTTGGAGGTATTTGAACCTCTGGCTATAGAAAGCATGAGAACCTCCCTTAGGATGCCAACAGTACAGGAATTTTAACTGTTGTCATCAATCTACTCTTACTGTGAACTTGATCACAACTGGATTTTTCAGTCTTGAAGGAGTCTTATTAAGTATATATGAACTTCTCAAGTCTCATTTTTCTTTAGTGAATTTTAGTGAAATTGTATGTATTAGATTTGTAAAAAAAAAATGTATATTGTTTCCTGTGGTCAGCCACAAATGCTGGGCATCAAGAAAAACAGAAAGCAATATCTTCTTTGAAGTCTAATAAATAGAAAAATAGCATTCATAGTTAGAATACATCATCTGTAAACATCCTGCATATCCACAAGCAATTACTGTGCATTTTGTCTGTCAGTATAGCTTTCTGTATTGTTAAATAACTTTTTGAAAACCTAATTTACAGGAAAGCTTTCTGATGTGAAAGAGAAAAAAAATTAGAATAAGACTTTGCTTGATTCAGCACTGATGGCTGTGGCTTTCAATATCCATTAGTATCTAGACAGGTGCCTTTCTCCCACATACACATATAAGCTAACCACACAGCTAATGTGCACAAAGTCACAATGATCACGGTTCTACACTGTAGCCTATTGGGATAGTAATTTGATCCCTAGCATAACCCTCATTATAAAGCACACCATAATAAGTATATCTCTGATAGGAAGCTACTGCACTTAGGTTCCCTTCTCATTTGAAGCTCAACATGAACAGCTTAACACCATCCATTGATCTATCTATTGCATAGAATACAAATTACATAGGTCTCAAAACTAGTCCTACAGAGAGACATCATTGTCTGGCTAAGCTAGAAGAAAGACAGGAGGCCATGGATGTGATTTCATTAGGCCACAACTTTATTCACTTAAAATATCTGGGAGCATGTGGTAACAAATTGTACCAGACATAGGAGCCCCAAACTCCATTCCTTAGCTTCCCTAAGGGACACTTGCCTTCCAATCCTTTTCCAATCCATTTTATCTGATAACAGAATCCCTGCCATACCAAGTCTCTGCACTTCACATCCCCCACAAATTTTACATATTTAGGTGTGACATTATAACCTAACCCCCCTACTCCACCCTGGCCACTCTGGTGGTGAGGGGAAAATTCCTTCCCAGACCCCCAAGAAAAGAGCAATGAGTGGATCAAAAGGTGTATGGAGTACAGGTATTGAAGGCTATGTGCTGTTTAGGAAAGACAGAAATAAAGATAAAGGTGGTGGAGTAGCATTGTACATCAATGATGAGGTAGGATGGAATGAATAAGACAGAGTCTGTCTGGGCAAAAATCACATTGGGAAAGAAAGCTACTAAAGCCTCCCCTGAGATAGTGCTTGGGGTGTGCTACAGACCGCTGGGATCCGATTTGGATATGGATAGAGAGCTCTTTAAGGTTTTTAATGAAGTAAATACTAATGGGAATTGTGTGATCATGGGAGACTTTAACTTCCCAGATATAAACTGGAGGAAAAGTGCTAGTAATAATAATAGGGCTCAAATTTTCCTGGATGCGATAGCTGATGGATTCCTTCACCAAGTATTTGCTGTACCAACAAGAGGGGATGCCATTTTAGATTTGGTTTTGGTGAGTAGTGAGGACCTCATAGAAGAAATGATTATAGGGGACAACCTTGGTTCGAGTGATCATTCAGTTCAAACTAGATGGAAGGATAAACAACAAATGATCCTGGGCCTAGGGGGACTCTTTGGATTTCAAAGGGCTACTTCTAAAGAATTAAGGAATGTTAGGGAGTGGAGTGACACTGAAATTCGCGATCTAAAGGTTGGAGGAGGCCTGGAATTATTCGAGTCAGTTGCAGACTATAGAAGCCTGTATCCGAAGAAAGGGGAAAATCATAAGAGCAGGTTGTAGACCAAGCTGGATGACAAGCATCTCAGAGAGGTGATTAGAAAAAGCAGAAGCCTACAAGGGTGGAAGATGGAGGATTAGCAAGGAAGCTACCTTATTGAGGTCAGCAATGTAGGGATAAAGTGAGAAAGGCCAAAAGCCATGGTAGAGTTGGACCTTGCAAAGGGAATTAAAACCAATACTAAAAGTTTTTATAGCCATATAAATAAGAAGAAACACAAAGAAGAAATGGGACCGCTAAACACTGAGGATGGACTGGAGGTTAAGGATAATCTCGACATGGCCCAATATCTAAAAAAATACTTTGCCTCAGTCTTACATGAGACTAATGAGGGCTTAGGAATAATGGTAGGATGACAAATGGAATGAGGAATCTGGAGGTAGATATTATCCATCTGACGGTAGAGCCAAACTCGACACCGCTAATGGGAGTAAATCAGGGGGCCCAGATAATCTTACAAAGAATATTAAGGACTGGCACATGAATTGCAAGCCATTAAAACAATTTTTATGAATCAGTAACTGCGGTTGTGCCTATGACTGGATATTGCTAAACTAGTTCCTATTTTTAAGAAAGAAAAGGTGATCTGGTAAACTATAGGCCTGTTAGTTTGCCTCTGTAGTGTTCAAGTCTTGGAAAAATTTTGAAGGAGAAAGTAGTTAAGGCAATTGAGGTCAATCGGTATTGGGACATACAGCATCGGTTTTACAAAGGTAAGACTGATTGTGCCAACCAACCTGATCTACTCTTTGAGAAGGTACAGATTTTTAGACAAAGGGCACAGTGGATCTTAATTTACACCTCAGGTTTTCCAGTAAGGCATTTCGAATACGGTCACACATGCGGGTAAGTACTACATGGAAAAGCCATGGGCATCAATATGAAACTGAAAGAGTGGATAAGGCAACTCGTCTAAAGGGGAGATACCAACTGTCATACCTGAAGAGTGAACTGTCAGGCTGGAAGGAGGTTACTAGTGAAAGTTCCTCAGGGATCGGTTTGGACCAATCCTTATTTATCTTTTCTTGACCTTGGCAACAAAAAATGGAACGCGAAGATAAATTGCGGATGGCACAAAGTGGGGACGCGTATTGCTAAGCCAGAGAGAGAGCACCGGCGATATATACAGGAGTCGGATGACTGTGTAAACTGAGAAGTATCAGTTACTACGGATGAAATCATTTAATAGTCGAAAGCTGCAACGGTCATGATATCAAGGATTATCTACACAAGATTTAGTATAATAAATGGGGACCACATCCAGTTGGGAAGCTACAGAGGAGGAGCAAGGACCTCGGGCATATTGTTGATCACAGGAATATGCTCTGAGCGACCAAGTTGATCATGTGTGTTAAAAAAGCGTAATGCGTCTCCTTCGGGATGGCATCGGCGACGGTATTTCCACTACAAGATAAGGAGAGTTCAGTCCAATATACAACGCACTGCGCTGGAGACCTCATCATGGATCTGCAGTGTGCCAGTTCTGGTCTCCCATGTCTTAAGAACGGATCGAACTTCAACTGGAAAGGTACCAGAGAGGCTACTTAGGCTGATCCGGGGACATGGAACCATTCCATTTATGAAAGACTTCAAGAGACTGGCTTGTTTACGACCTTAACCAAAGAAGCTGGAGGGAGATACTGATGAACTCTTTCTCTAATAATAATATCCGGAGATAATACACGGGAGGTGAGAGATGTTATTTAAGCTTAGTACCAATGTGGACACAAGAACAAATGAGATTATAAACTGACATAGAAGTTCAGGAGACTTGAAATTAGATGAAGGTTTCTAACCTAGAGGAGTGAAGTTCTGGAACAGCCTTCCAGGGGAGTGTTTTTTTTTTTTTTTTTTTTTTTTTTTTTTTTTTTTTTTTTTTTTTTTTTTTTTTTTTTTTCGGACACAAGACATATCTGGTTCAATCTAGCTTGAAAGTTTAGGAGGGGATATATTGATGAGATAGCCTTTTTGGCAATTAAAGTTGATCTTTGATTATTAGCAGGTAAAATGCCCAATGGCTTGGTGTGATGGGATGTTAGATGGAGTGGGAGTTCTGAGTTACTACAGAATTTTCTGGGCAGTCTGGCTGGTGTAGTTTGCCTAATGCTCAGGGTTTACTGATCGCCATATTTGAGGTCAGAAGAATTTTCCTCAGGGCAAAGTTGGCAGAGTCCTGGGAGTTTTTGCTTCCTCGTGCAGTGTGGGCATGGGTCACTTGTGGGAGGATTTTCTGCACCTTGAGGTCTTTAAACCACGATTTGAGGACTTCAATAACTCAGACATAGGTTAGGGTTTGTTACAGGAGTGAGTGGGTGAGTTTCTGTGGCCTGCATTGTGCAGGAGGTCAGACAAGATGATCATAATGGTCCCTTCTGACCTTAAAGTCTATGAGTCTATGAAACCTGGTACTTTTGCCAAGTTAATGAGTGGATAGGTGCTGCCAGACTAATTCTAGTAAGGAAGGCCTCTCTGGGATTGCATAGGACATAAATACCCACCCCTCTTCCAGTCAGCAGGAAGGGCAATGCAATGGTCTTCTTACCTGACCTGAACTGCTTCCTGCCACTCCTGTCCATCTGTGTAAGCTTTCTCCCTTACCCTAAAGGGGCAATGCTCCTTTTCTTCCAGCTAGACAGACTCACGTAAAACTAGTCACATGAAGGTTGCAGTGGGCACATTGTGCTTGTTTGTTCTGAGGAAACCATTCCAGTAAGCACTTTTAACAATTATGAAGCAATTACCACTATAAGTGACTAAGTACATCTTTTCATGTGGATGTCTACTGGAGATTATTTAAGCATACTCTTACCATTGTTGCTAAGGCACTCAAAAATGTGCATGATAAATAAGATCAGGGAAAAGAAGGGGTGATGACCTGAAACTAGAAAAAGGAAAACTGCAAGATAGATATTTGTTAAAAAATAAGTCTTAATGACACAGATGGTAGAATAATTTACCTTAGGAAACTATAGACACATCAATACATAAGGTATCTATGGAAAAATTGGATATAATATTTTGGGATAGATTTTGCAGGGTTACTTCATTTGTAACAGGGGCTGGATTTATTGTATCAAGAGGTTTCTTACATCACTATATCTATGACTATACTAAATGGAACGGTCTGCCAAGAGAATGGATGGAAAACCCAGGAGCCCATAACTCCTTAGCTTGAGAAGCAGTTTATGGATGTAACCATCATTGTATTATTACACACACACACACACACACACACACACTAGATTCCTAGCAAATAGATAATATAATCTAGTTTAGTAAAAAAGATTTTTTTCCCTTCTATCTTTGTTTGTGGATAAAGTCATTTTATGCATTCTCTCCTGTCCTGGATATGAAAAAGTAAATCCTGTGTTACCCCAATTTAGGTAACCCTTAAGATAATTTTTTAAGCAGCAGGAAACAGGGCTATCTGGCTGAGTAGATAATGATATCAGCTGCTTCCTTCCACAACAACAGGTGCTTTGGCATAAAAATGTATATCATCATACTGAGATGATGACATCAGTTCATACTTCAGCTTAATTATAAACTACCTCCATTAATCCTCAAATAATTAAACATTTTGTGTATGCTGCAAAGTGAAACATAAAAGCAAAAGGTGCTTAGCTGTTCAAAACAGGTTAAAATGCCAGTGTTAGTTTCTAAATAATGTAAACCTGTTCCCTCCTCTTGCAATGCAAACTTCAACCTGATTTTGAACATCTGTTTATATTTCATTGTATCAATCAAAAAGTGGATAATAATAAATATGATTGAAATTCAATGGAAAAACTTGATTTATGCATTAATATTAATGAAAGGAAATCATTGGGAGCATTTGTGTGAATTAAGACTACTCACATGACCATGAGTGTGCAGGATCAGGTCCTATGTATGTATACATTTGGGAAGAAAAGACTTGGTGCAAAGAGTTAAAGAGCAAGCCTGGCTTATCATGGAGATAGGATTGTTGGAACTAGCAAATCAATATTCAGTGTTTGTAGATTTTATGTAGGAATATTCTTCGTAGAAACAGACACATACACTGTACATCTGAATAAAACAAACTCAGTGAATAAACTTACTCTGTCAAAATATGGGCACCTCTTATTTATACTAGATCAAATAATCAGTGGCTTCAATAGTAATATTTGTAATACAGCAAAACATTTAAACTTAACTAATATTTACTTTTTTTAAAAGTATTTCAGCATATACAAAATACACCACTCAAATTCTGTGCACTTTTTACTTCATATATTCATTGATTATTAGTACACTCTATATATACAACTTTATTATGGTTTCAAAACTGAACAACAGATTGCACATTTTTGAATTTGGTATAAAAATCAGTAGACAGAACTGAATGAGAATTAATCAAGTTCCTAGGCTAAAAGAACAGAGAAACATTGCAAAGAAAAGATTATGTTTTTCTGCCTTTAACTTTAAAATATAGCACTGACCTTTTTTTGAAACAGATGCTGTCTGCATGAACCATGTGTCCCTAAGCAAATTAGTTATAAGAAATACATCCAAGGACATAGCCATTTAAGAATCAATAAATTATGCATTTGTCATTTGTTATTGTGTAAGTCTTATGCTGACATCTTTGACATGAATGAAAGTGTCTGTCCACAGTAATAGCATTAACAATTTAACAGAGGTGGTTTTATACAAAAAGGGAAGAGGTCTGAAGAATTTCTGTTTATCACCACATACATATATACAACTTAATTATTCAGTGCATGTCCACTTAACAACCCACTCTCCTTTATGTAGGTTGTGCTGAATAAAAAGTTAGACCCTGGGTACGTTACATATTGCTGTCATTTCTATTCAGTGTAAAAATAAAATAACAGAGTGGGTATGACACAGATTTTTGGAGACCCAATCCACAATGCTTTGTTATTAGTGGGCATTTTATGATAAATTCATAAAAGAAGAGTTTTATTTCCTATAAGCAAAATCCATAGTGGAATTTTTTAGGTTTAGTAGAAACATTTGGATGACCATATGGAATTCTTAGTGGAGTCAGGGGACCATGCAGTTATGAAATCTGATCACTATCTCCCCAATGACAGCTGGAGCCTTTACACCATCAGAAAATTTTCAGACTTCTAATTTGTCAAAACTACCTCCTGTGGAACAGAAATATGTTATGTAGTTAGACACAAGAGTCTGGAGCTACAGAACTACACATACAAGCTCCCTCTCCCTTTTAGTTTTCAAGTTTCAAATTAATTCCTTGACTGCATTTTGTGATTCCTTGATGGAAGAAATAAAATGTATATACAAACTACTACAAAAATATGTGGTCTTGTAAAATCACAGCCATTTCCCCAAGATATTTTAGAGAATCACTTATTTTGAAAATCCTGCTTGTCTAACAGTCATTGATCCATGTAGTTCAAAGTTAGAAAATATTTGAGTCACTGTTTTAGTCTCTCTCCCAGTTTTAGTGGTGGCAACAAAAGGAGTGATTTTTATATCTGTTTTCGAAACAGTAGCATAACATTGTAAATCTCCTTATTTATTTCATTTATTTAATTCATGTGAAATCTTCCTACACCATAGCAGGTGTGGAAGGGCCCAGCAGGTTCACAGTCAATGCAAGCAAGGGAGGCTATGGAGAAACCATGCAGAAGGTTCTGTCAGCCCCCTGTGAACTCTGGAATCAAGCTCTAGAAGACCACATGGAGAGGGGGTAAGTAGCAAACCTGTGTCAAAGGTCTTGTTTTTATTAATCATAGATCCATTTGTATTATGGTTGCAAAATCAGGATCGTGGCCCATTGTGCTCGTCAGTGCTCAAATCGGTGATGACATGTTCCCTGCCACAAAGGGCCTGCAATCTAATGGCCAGAAGTTTCAAAAGGAACAATTTTTGGAAGCATATTGAAGAAACCTGGGCTTCAGCGGGCAAGTACTCAGCACTTTCTGAAAATCAAGTCTCTTTAAGGTGTGTCAAGTTGGTCACTCAGAAACTGAAGCACCCCAAGTCAATAGTTACTTTTGAAAATCAGTGCCTAAGATGTCTGAATATGCAGGGAGGGAAAGATAAACTTGTGATTAAGGTATAGAGCTGGGAGTCAGGAGACATGGGATTTATTCAGATCTCTGCCCCCAGACTGTCTGTGTGACCTTAAATCACAATCTTGCTGCACTTTTTCAGAAGTTTTGTGAGGCTCAACTCAGTGTTTGTAAAGTGATTTGGGATTTTCACCTGCAAGGAGTAAGGTAAGTGAAAAAATATGATTATTTAGATGGCCATCCTGTTACTCTAGCAATCTAAGAATCAAAAACTACTCCCAAACTAGGGCACAGATTCCACTGATATCAATCAATATTTTTGAAGTGCTTAGATATTATAGTATGGGAAATGTATAAGCCCCTAGATAGAAAGAAGAGATCTGCTAAATTAAGGAACCCAAATGTATGAGAATATTCTGCTGGTCAATTCTTTTTATGGCCCGTGCATCAGTACAGAAACTGATGGTTTTCCAGTTCCAGTTGCTATAGTATATGATAACCTGGCACTGGTGAATAATATCGGAGTATGTAAGGATATAGAATGCTGTCCTTTGCAGTCTTGGGAAGTTCATGATATAAACAATTTAAGTGAAAAATATTTTGAAGACCATTATCAATGTAGTAAATTATTTAACTCTATGTAACAACCAATTGCTGTTGCAGCGCATCTCTTATTTATTTCACAACACTCCTGTGAAGAAGTATTCCCACTTTACAAATGGGGAATTGAGGCAAAGAGAAATTAAGTGAATTACACATTGACACATATCCAGGAATTGAAGATTTCCTGAGTCACAGACCAGTGCCTGCACCACAAGATAAACCTTTCTTTTCAATTGCAGAACTAAAGGGAGATGCTGATGTTCTGTGGGCTGGCAAACACAGACAATTTATTGTTGAGTAGAGCTGGTAAACAATCTCTATGGAACAGTTGTTCATCAGAAAAAGTTTTCTTGCAATCTTAATGTTTCATGAGAACATGTCAATTTCAATGAAATTTTTGATGAAAAAGTTGCAAAACAATTCATTGTGACTTTCTCATTTTGTTTCAATAATGTTTTGACACTATCAGCATGAAACATTTAAATGATTCAATGGTTCCAAATCAAAGTATTTTGACTATCAGTCTTGCAATGGCCATACACAGAACTTTTGTACTAGCAGTCTACAGCCTGACTGAAAAGTGGAAAACTAAGGTAGACTTTTATCAACTACGCTATCAATTATCATGAACTAGAGCTGGAATCAGGGAGACACAAAGCACAATGCAAATATAGAGATGAATGACTGTGCAACCCATGACAAAAAGAAATTGAAATATCCAGACTACAAGAGAATGTTAGAAAGATATTTGCTCACACTACCAGAAATGATAGAAGACTTTCCATTAAAAAGCGATGAGGAAAAACTGTGATTAACCCTAGGAGAAAGGAAAGAGATGGCAGGAATAGCATCATGCTAAGTAGCAACCTGCCACCAAATCAGAAATAGACAATAATGACAAATGGACACACGGGATGAAACCCCAAACACGCTGTGAAGTGTTATCCTGGGCAGATACTTGATATATTTTGTCTAGCAATGACAGATACCTAAGGTTTCTGCTTTTTTACACTTTGACTGCACTCTATATCGAAAACCTACCGACCGCTACGCCTACCTTCATGCCTCCAGCTTCCATCCCGGGCACATCACACGATCCATTGTCTACAGCCAAGCACTGAGGTACAATCGCATCTGCTCTAACCCCTCAGACAGAGACCAACACCTACAAAATCTCCACCAAGCATTCTTAAACTAATACACGACGAGGAAATTAGGAAACAGATCAACAGAGCAGAGTGTCCAGAAGCTCCTACTGGCAAGACAAACCCAAGAAGAAACCAACGGGACTCCACTGGCCATCACATCGCAGCTAAACCCTCCAACGCATCATCAGGGTCTACAACCATCCTGGACAATGATCCACACTTTCACAGGTCTTGGGTGGCAGGCCAGTCCTCGCCACAGACAACCTGCAACCTGAAACGTATTCTCACCAGCAACTGCACACCGCACATAGTAACTCTAGCTCAGGAACCAATCCATGCAACAAACTCGATGCAACTGCCCACATATCTACACCAGCGACACATCATAGGATAACACAGATCAGCCACACCATCACTGGTTCATTCACCTGCACGTCCACAATGTAATATACGCCGTCATTATGCCAGCATGCCCCTCTGCTATGTACATCGGCCAAACTGGACAGTCACTGGAAAGGATAAATGGCACAATCAGATATCAGGAATGGCAATATACAAAAACCTGTAGGAGAGCACTTCAACCTCGCGCACACTATAGCAGACCTTAAGGTGGCTATCCTGCAGCAAAAAACTTCAGGACCAGACTGCAAAGAGAAACTGCTGAGCTTCAGTTCATTTGCAAATTTGACACCATCAGCTCTGGACTCAACAAAGACTGTGAATGGCTTGCCAATTACAGAACCAGTTTCTCCTCCCTTGGTTTTCCACACTCTACTGCTAGAACAGGGCCTCACCCTCCCTGACTGAACTAACCTCGTTATCTCTAGCTTGCTTGCTAGCATATATATACCTGCCCTGGAATTTCCACTACCTGCGTCTGACGAAGTGGGTATTCACCCACGAAAGCTGGTCAAAACTCTGTTAGTCTATAAGGTGCCACAGGATTCTCTGCTGCTTTCACAGATCCAGACTAACACGGCTACCCCTCTGATACAGGCAACAAGAGTGAGTCACAGGGCTTCCTAGGGCAGATGGGAAGCTGTTGGGTGGCATGGGAGAAGGTGGCCAGCTAACATGATTCTGTCTACATGGCTGTGAGAACAATCTTAACCATTTGCCAAAATTCACAAGCATGGGTTAGTTTGAATGGGTTTCAGGTTTATATTGCACTTACTAGAAAACTATTATAGCTGGTCCTCAAAACCCAGGTTTTCCATATCCCACACTGTGCATAAAATACAGCCTTGTTCTTCTGGAGCCAGTTTCGTCCTTCATTCTGACTTGATGTTACCCCATTTGATCATCTAAGACACAATGGTATAGGTGTCACTGGTTATTGATAACCCAAAGGTACAGAGATAGCGTCTCCATCTGTGTACCTTTGGGTTATCAATAACCAGCTGAGAGCTTTACAGGGTGAAATCAGGTGTAGTTTATGCTTAATGGGGTCTCTGATGGATATTATAACCCACTTGCTTTTATGACAATCATAGAACGGGTACACTGTGGACAGCATAAAGTATATACATAAATCCATCAGTGCTTCTCAGTCCTGACCTGCATTATCCCCTAATATTCTATCCCAGGCTTATTTCTGGACAGAGATAAATAATATTGAAAATTTTCTCCAAATAATGGGTTGATTTCTATCTGTGGACAAATATCAAGGAGGGGCAAGATTGAAACCATTCATTTCCCACACAGAATTCTTTAGAGTCAGTAATATAGTACACACTTTTCACATTTATCTTTTTATTTCCTTTTCATATTTTAATTTATGCCTACCCATATTGGTACCCATTGGGCCAGATTCTAAGGTGCTGTAAATTGGCATCACTCCAACGAAGTCAATTGAGCTACTTTGGTTTATACCAGCTGAGAATCTGTCTCTTTCTCCTTCACCCAGATCTGTCTTTTTGAGAACATGAAAACCACAGTCCAGGGAGGCTCCTCTTTTGTGTGCTCCAATTGCACGGCAAACTAAACTTTAAAACAGCATCTGCTAGTGTTTGAGTGCACTGATAAAGTTAGAAGGGGAAGAAATCATTGAAGAACACTAGAGTCTCTCTGCTGTTGTGTCTGTCTTTAAGAAATATTTGGCTAGATCCTAGGTGGATGTAGATTGACATAGTTCTGTTGCCTTCAGTGGAACTATACTGATTTTCAGGAGTTGTTGATATGTCCCATAATGTCCGCCTTTTTTTAAGGAAATATAATAATATATGGAGATATACCTATCTCATAGAACTGGAAGGGACCAAGGTCATTGAGTCCAGTCCCCTTCCTTCACTAGCAGGACCAAGTATTGTCCCTGATAGGTCTTTGTTTTTGTTTTTTGGTGCCCCATGTCCCTAAATGGGCCCCTTAAGGATTGAACTCACAACTCTGGGTTTTGGAGGCCAATGCTCAAACCACTGAACTCTCCCTCCCTCAAAATATTGCTGCCATTGCTCAGCCTTGCTGAGCCAAATGAATCAGTCTCTCTTTCAATACCTATGTACAAATGGTTGAAAAGGGACACACTCAACTGAGCATGAACATTCCTCATCAAGTTTTTTTAACCTGGCAATAACATAGGGAAGTTTTGAATATGGAATTATTGGCCTTTTTGTTCAATATTGAGCAAGATTTTTCTGGACAAACATTAAAATCCATGTGCCTGATCCTGTTCCCACTTAAGTGAATGAAAAAATTCCCAGTGCCTTCAGTGGGAACAGATTCAGGAAATATTATAATATTATTGAATTAATGATGGTATTAAGTAGTGATATATTTTAGCTCTTCAGTTACAATTGACTGTTAGAATTTTGCTTGGAGGTGGGGAGGAGGTGGGAACCAGTAACTTTTGATGTAGTGAGGTGGCTTTTGTAATGTATTAACACCACATGGTTAGGCTATGAATTAATTGTGGGTTTGTGTAGCAATACGCAATTTAATCTCTTTGCATCTCCTTTCTGTATATTTGTTGCCTGTGGCAGAGGCAACAGGAATCAAACCTGTATTGCATAATTTTTGGCTGAGATCTGCATGTATTTAAATTTACTGGATTATTTGAGTTCACAGCAGTTTAATTTGTGTTAGGCTGCATTTTCTTCCTTGCTATCAGAAATAATGAGCATATACTTGCTGAGTCTGGGTTCTAAATGGAACTTGCAACACTCTTTTTATGTCCCATCTAGCCTCCAGAAGCTCTCTGAAGTTCACTATTGGGCTAGTTTATCAGAAAACAGCATCCATCTGGTTAACTGTAGCTGCTGGCCACCACTGGGGCGTACTTCAGCCACAATTAACTTTATTCTAACAAAAGTGTAATAAAGTTGTTTGATATGAAGTTGACCAGTGTCTTCCAACAAGCTGTGTTTAATCATACAGATCTCACAGGAAGTTTATCTAGATGATCAGAGAACTGGAGGGGACATCAGATACAAGGTGGGACTTGGAGAAACATTAGGTTTCCCATAAAAGTTTTGAGTTGTTTTCCTACCTTGTGGGTAGATCTGTAAAGCCTTTTAGTCTGGATACCACATAGTTTTGCTTCCTGGAAAAGGATTTGCAAAAGGCTCTTCTTATTCAGATACGACCACTGAACCAAAACCTTGACAACAAATATAAATATTAGCCTCCCTACATAGCTCTGCTAAGTCTGATTAATTACTGTACACACAACCGAAGAAGTATATTAAAAAAAAATCAGGTCCAGTCCCCTAAGATAGGTCTCTATTTTTTCTTGTTTTCTCAGCAAATTTTCTAACACATACAGCCAAAAAATCTTGAACAATGGAAGAATCAGAACATCAAAAAATCAAATAGTCACATACGATGCTTTTTCAATTGCTGCTGTATTATTTTCTATTTCTGTATTATTAAAAACAAAGTCTTTGTTAATGAACTGAAAAAAAAATCTGATATATAGCTACAGTGATGAATTTTAAAATGTGTTAATTCTGTTGGAACTTTACCAGACCTTGCATCTCTTTTTCCTCATAAGCATCTCAATTTTCATGTGCTGTCTAAATTTGTTTTTTTCTCTATTTCTCTCTCTTCCTAATTTGCCAACTCAGATTTACTTATTACTTAGCTTTCTTTGCTCATATCCCATGACATGTTGTCACTTCTTGCCCTAGTTTGTTACATGGGAGCATGAGAAAAAAGTTTGTACTGAAACTGCTAAATATTTCTCTCATTTATTCAGCTGGTGGGAGAGGAAGAAGAAGGACTATGGGTCAGCAGAGTAGCCTTTGTAAACGACAAGATTGTTCGCATTTTACTATAAGTACGTGCTGAGATTTGAAGCATTTTGTGATTTTTGTAAATTGAGAGGTTGTAATTGAATTTCCTTGCTAGATATTTTAAAAGCTATAAATAGAAGAAAATAAAAGTTTAAATGTTTTATACATCAACAGCCAAAAATAATTTTAAAATCATGGAAGTTGACAAGCTTGAGTAGATCTTTGTTCAAATAATTAGACACAAGTGAAGAATTTTGAAGATAAAGTAAAAGTAGAACCTCCATAATAAATTTTAGGAAAAAACAGCCCCACTAAAACTTTTCAGTGGGTGAGTTTCACTCATTTCAGTAGTGTCAAAGCAACTTTCTGAAATGAAACTTTGTTTAGAGTTTAAATTTCATTCTATGTGGATATGAACCAAAACCCAAAGTTTGGATCTGAACACTTTCAGACAGGGAAAATTTGGATAGAGATCTGAACTTCATAACTTGGCCCATCTCTACTTATATTTAAAAAGAAACAAAATTTGGACACCAGTTCAGGAAAGCATGTATGTACGTACTTAAATCTGTTGCCTCTAAGGAGAGCACTTAAACATCAGCATAACTCTAAGTATGTGCTTAAGTCCCATTCAGAGGCCGTCATTTAAGCACTTGCTTAAGTACTGGTCTGAATTGGAAAAATACAGTTAACTAACTAACTAATAGCAGTGTTCTGTAGTTCATTACAATATTTACAAAACCAAGCACCTAAAACTAAATAAATTAATAGATAAGGACATCACAAACCTTACTATGCTCACATAGTAAATAAACACTTTCTTTTAATCACAGAAACTCTGAATTTTCACTCCAAATCAATTGATTGAGTTAAAGTTACAAGACGGGACTAAAACAGGGCTACCCAATTAAAACCGATTGTCTTCTTAACACTGCTGAGAGCAAAAAGAAAAAAGTTACAGCAGGAAAGTGAACAATTTTTTTAAATTTATTTAAAAATTAATATTTTTACTAAAAGAACATTGGGTAGATGTAAGAAATGCACTGGCAAATAAACAGGAGGAAGCACAGAAGCAGAAGCTAAGGTCCTTGTGACTTTATTGGAGATTCAGCACTACTAGTATCTTGCCCTCTACTGAAACATTGCGCCTGGGACCAGAGGATAATAATGCCCAACTGTCTGACTCAAAACTTATTACAATTATAGTTTGTGAGAACAAAATAAGGCTATGGGAGTATATGGCAGCAGCAGATCATGAGACCATACTTTAAAATATTATTTTCATGTAAAGGTATCTGGATAGCCAGATCTAAATGTGTTTCTGCATTGTCCAAGTTTTGGAGCGCGAGAAGATGGGATGAAGATGTGTTGTTGGGTGGGTCTGATTTTCAAACTGATACCTTTTCTGCATTTGAAATCAAAACCTTACCCATTTCTAGAACTATTTGGATTTTTCTCCAACCCTAAAAAAACTTCTGACTGTAAGAAAAGAAAGACATGTTATGTGTTAACAAGAGTCACAAAGCCAGATTTTCTGCACTTCTGAGAGGAGCAAAGGAGCTGGAATCTGGTTGCCGCTTCCCAGCTGAGACTTTCTCCCGTGGCAGGGAAATAGGGGGCATGTTAGGGGCAGAGTACAACTCCACCCTACCAATTCACAGCTAGCATTTAGCCTTTTAGAGACCGTGGGCAGCTGTCAGAAACCAATGCAGCCTCTAGGCTGTTCTAATTTATATTGTGGCTGGTAAAACCATTAGCATTTGTTTTGCAAGAGCTTGTTGACAAAATCTGAATTTCTGCGACAAAAAACAAGGCACATTTTTCCTGAAAAATTCCATATAAAATATTCTAGTTTTTCTAGAATTTATTCATATGCAAAACACCTCACTGTTTCTAAGAAAAAAGTGAAGTGAAAATGAAATATTTTGTATTTTTGAAAAACTCAATTTCCTTTCCAGTGTTTTCATTGCCGTTGAGAATTTTTCATTCAGTTTCCTGCATTTTGTTTACCTTGGACCAATGCCATAAGCCACTGGTGTTTTTTTCAAAATGTAAGAAACAGTTTAAATACAAAACAGTCATACATGCAGGAGAGGCTACTAACTAATCAAGAATCAGGGTAACATTGCAGTAGGACTGGTCATTTTCTTTCATGTAAAATGGGTTGTTCTTAAGCAGTGGGGCAGTCTGCTTTGAACCAATTTTCAGGAGGCTAGTAGATTATGAGATTGTAGTGGCACCTTGATAGCTTTAATGATGAACAGAAGATTCTCTTGATGCACAGAGAGGGGTGTAGTGGTGATGTTACCCTGTGGCTGGTTTTCAGGCTAGACATTAGCTTGCTTTATGTTCATCTGTCTGGAATCTGACAGTCGATTCATTTTCTCTTTAACACAGGCTAAAATTCTGGCACAAGATCTTGGGTGAAATTCTGAGCCCATTGAACAGATTAGGAGTTTTGACATTGACTTCAATGTGATCAACATTTCATCCTTACAGTTGACCTTTGTGGTTCAAATTCTGCTCAGACTTACTCGCAAGAAACTCCATTGGAGCTCACTGGGCAGTAGGGGGTGCAAATCAGATCCGAATTCAGCAAGTGAAGTTGGATAGTCTAGTCTAATTTATTAGTAGCAAGATTAATAGTAGGATTCTGGGAGTGCTTAGAGGTCCCAGCTGCAGTGTCTCACTGGGTTAAAGTCAATGCATGCACACCTGGCCAGTTAATGCTGTTTTTATTTAAGGTTGTTTTGTTTAATGTTCTTTTTGCTTTTTCCTTGGACAAAATAAATGAGATATTTAAAAAGATAGGTTTAAAAAATGTGATAAAGGCAAAGAGGATGAGCCTAAAATCCTTGAGCCAAGTTCAGAATTCTGTAAGATGGAATGATTTCATTATTGACATTGGAGTTGCATCTGCTGACACTAGAATTCGGCCCTTATCTATAAACATGCTTTCCAGACTAATTATGTTCATATCTCTCTGGTTTATTATCATATGGATAGATAGCAGGTTTAGTAAATTAAGAAAAAGTGGCAGAATATAGTACATTAATAAATCAAGTTTTTCTGTAGGTGGAGATAAATCCACCTAACCCTACGTATTGCAGTAATTCCCTTGCAGCTAACAAGCAGTTAAAATGGTCAACATTATCTTTAAGGAAGCATCACTTTTTACAGTCCGATAAATGACATAAAACCAGTGATAGCCCTCTATAGTAGTGCAGCCTCTATTGATGTTGAATCAAAACACAACATGCGGGCACTGAACAGCTAAATGGTGAGCTACTGTACAAATTGTCAAGTGGCTTTTCTTTTGTATAGATAGCCATCTTTAGGCCAACCTATTTGGGTGGGGAGAAGTCTAATGGGATACTGTAAAGATCAGCGTTAGGACTCCATGTTATTTAATATCTTCATTAATGAGCTACCAGCATGTTATTGAACCTTGAAGGTGATATTAAATGGGGAGGAGCTGTGAACCCAGGATGAGACAAAGAAATTAGTACCAAGGAACCTAGAGAGATTAGAAACATGCACTGAAGAGAACATGAGATTTTTCCTGGAAAAATGCAAGCTAATATATCAGATGAAGAGTAATTTGAACCAGGTACTATATGAAGAAAAGCCCTGAGGAGCAATAATTCTGAAAGGAAGTTGTGGTGATAATAGACAGAAAATTAGATATTAGTTTGGAGTGTGATATGTATGGCCATAACAAATCCACAGCCATGAAAAATGCCTCATGGGCTGTGAAATCTGGTCTGTGTGCTTTTACCCTATATTATACAGGGGAGAGCAGCATTTCTCAAATTGGGGGTCCTGACCCAAAAGGGAGTTGCAGGGAGGTCGCGAGGTATTGCAGAGGGCCTGAGGTATTGCCACCCTTACTTCTGTGCTGCCTTCAGAACTGGGCAGCTGCAAAGCAGTGGTTGTTGGCCAGTCATCAGCTCTGAAGGTGGTGCCCCACCAGCAGCAGTGCAGAAGGGTGGCAATACCATACCATGCCACCTTTTACTTCTGTGCTGCTGCCTTCAGAGGTGAGCGGCTGGAGAGTGGCGACTGCTGACTGAGGGCCCAGCTCTGCAGGCAGCAGTGCAGAAGGTGGCAATACCATACCATGCCATCCTTACTTCTGCACTGGTCCTGGCGTTGGCTCAGCCTTCACAGCTGGGCTCCTGGCCCGCAACCACCACTCTCCAGCTGCCCAGCTCTGAAGGCAGCACCGCTGCCAGCAGCAGGGCAGAAGTAAGGGTAGCAGTACTGCAACCTCACCTATAATAACCTTGTGACCCCCCCAGCCCAAAAAAACTTCTTTTTGCGTCAGGACCCCTGCAATTACAACACTGTGAAATTTCAGACTTAAATAGCTGAAATCATTAAATTTATGATTTTTTAAAATCCTATGACCGTGAAATTGACCAAAATGGACCGTGAATATGCTAGGGCCCTGGTGATATGGTAACAAAGAAACCATTTCAACATCTTGACGTTGCCAGGCCATAGGAACTATCTCGATATGGCCCTATGCAAGAATGGCATAAAGTTGTAATACTGCCTATATACCACCTAAGGTTTTGTCTTCCAGAAGTGGAATGCTAAAGGAGCTAGTTAAGCGGGATTTACAGCTGATTTGCCCTAGTTGAGTGGATCAGGCTGGGATAATTAGACCAGGTCTATTATCCATATATATGTCCAGGCCTCTCCTTTTCCTACAGTATATAAAAAAACAAAGGTAAACCTTGTTCAGGATTTTCAAAGCAAATCAATGCATACATAAACTAGAACAGGAAAAAATTCCAGGTCATAACAAATAGTACAGCTAGCAATGGTGAGGCTGTAACTAATCAAATTAGCTAGTGGAAATGTCCTTGTACAGCATTGTATCTGAGATATTATGAAGCAAAGAAAAACTGGCAAGGATAAAATTAGTATGAATGAAGCCTTTTAAAAAAGATTTCCCAACACAAGAGGTTAGCTTAAGGGATAGCATAAAGTCTTTATGACAATTTAATTAATTTTTAAGCTGAAAAAAGGACACCAAAGACTTCTGATCATAACTCTTTATTTCATCACTTGTCCCACTTTTTACCTTTGCCATTATTACAAGAAAGCTGGAAAAAAGCATTTGAAAAATGTAAGCTGCAGTATTGTCAACCTTGACCATTCAAAATCATGAGTCAGGCCTCCCAACATCACAAGATTGGCTTAAAAATCACATGATTTGGAAAATAATAAAACTGGGGGTACTTTGTTTTTGCCTTTTGCCTTTTGAGTCTTTAGAGAACTCATTTTTAAAATGAAGACTGAGTTTCTTCTGTATTAATGATTCAAGGAGCTGGGGCATTAAAGGAAACATCAACTATTAAAAGACTCACAATATCAACATGACAGTAAGCAATGCTGCCACTCTGTTGAGCAATCTATATAAGCTATCCACTAAATCCACCATTTGTCTGGCTCTTTATTGTGTTTGTAAAAGTCTCATCATGAAAGATGAACTTACCTTTTCATACCCATATTATTCCATTTTGCCACAGAGAAAGTCATAGGACCCTAAACAGCAAAGTTTCTGCCTGAAATGTAAGATAACTGTCAGTCACTATGGAGGCACTCATGGAACTGACGGTATTTTATTAACCATGATTTTGTTGTTTCTTTTTCAGGCCGGAGAGAATTAAATTTGAGATTCAAAATTATTTTGGGTTAGATCATGCTTAGGCACAGCCTTGAGTTAAGAGCAGGGCAGAACTATACCACGATGGGGATGGGAAAAGCACTGGCAGGCAGATTTCCTCTCTGAACTCCACAGGACACAGGAGGATAATACCAGTCCTGATCTTATTGAAAGAAAGCCAGTGTTACCACTGAAAACTACCAAAGTTAAGTCCCTCCTTACTCTTCCTGCACTGTTAGCAGAGTAAAACACCTCTGGGCCCAAATCTCCAGTTCATTACACCAGTGAAGTCAACAAAAAAATGCTATTATACAACTGGTGTAAAGGAGTGGAGAACAGGGCATACTATCTTTGCACCTAGCATGGTGCATGGATCTACAAAGCTTTTGTTAGCCTTTGTACCCCAAAAATTCCATTCAAAATTATCTGCAACCAAGACTTGCATAAGGAAGCTAACTCTGCAAGTAACTTAATGGAAGAATAAATAGTCTGAGTCTCTCCTACTTCACCCCCCCCTCCATCCACAATAGAGAAAGCAGACCTCCCCCATTTTATAAACTGGTTGGAGTTAATTGGACATACCTGCCACCATGACTGAGCAGTCATTAACTCAAACCTTAATGCTGTGTTTTCATGTTTGCATCTTAGATGATACCAGAAAAGGCCAGGATTCATGTGGAGTCTGCCATCCTTGTACGCTGAGCATCATGTGGGAAAAGATTAGAGTCAGTGGAACATTCTCAGTATCAAAGATGAGCCTAATTGATTCAGTGTCACCAAAACCAAATATATTCAAAAGTCTGCCAATAGTTTGGGTATTTTGTCTAACTAACCTCATAGCGAGACAGTGAGTTTTGGCCATTCCTTGAATACAATACTTTAATGAATGACTTTGCTGTTTCAGATCATTCATTGTAGATGAGGAACGTAGGAATACAGGAATTGCCACACTACATCAGACACCTGGACCATCTACTCCAGTATCCTATCTCCAACAGTGACCAATACCAAGTGCTTCAGAGGAAGACACCTTGCAGTAAGTAGTTATGGGATAATCTCATGCCAGGGAAAATTTCCTCTAATCCCTCTCATAAAGAACTGATGAGAATGACAGAAAAAAGGCAGGAAGTGACTCACAGGTTAGGAATGAGTATGGTATTTGAAAGAGAACAATGTAAGTAGTAGGAATGTAGAAAATAGGCGTCTATTCTTTGATTTTCCCCATTCAGCCCACCTTTTCTTCTTCTTCTGCTTCCCACAAAACTGAAGGATGAACTCAAGCTCCCAGAATAAGAAAAAGAAAAAAAGAGAGAAAATATTAATGGTCTCATGCTGCATAATACGACTAACAATACTACTTAGTCATAATGTGTTTACTGGTCACTAACTAGCAGCTAAAAATCAACTCCAGCTCCACGCTAGAAGATATGGCAGGTCAATAGATTTTGCCTTGTCGATGCTACTGCAGATGCCTCATGCAGGGTGTATCATTTAGAGATTGTTGAAAAGTGGATTAACAAGACAGACCTTTTACAGGACAATGTGAAACAATGTGTTGCTGCCCCACTATCTGCACTGCCTACCCTTCTCCTGCTTTCCTTTTGTCTCCATTTCTTCTCTCATTTCCAGGGAGGTGAGAAATGTATTGTAGCAGGCCTAATCTTTCTCACTTGAATTTTGTTTCCGCTGGCCTTAATTAACCTCTCCCTAGGTTCACAAAATTTGTGATTATAATTTTTTTTTTAAATCTGGCACTTACTCACCAGGCAGGTTTTCTCATAACTCTACTTGAAATCCCACTATTACTGTCTTGAACTCAATATTATTTGCTCTAGTGGCCCATTTTAGTAATTTATCCGATATCTCTATCTTTCCCTTATGCAAAATACAATTATTTTAACTCCTTTAATTGTTTTTCATTTCCTACATTATATGTTTTTCTATTTTCCCGAGATATCTTTTCATCTTAGATAATTGACTGGAGAACATTTCTCTGGATCTTTAATTCACTGTATCTATTCTAAGTTGACTAGTATTATATCGTAAAGAAATATTTTTGTTATTTACATCATCCTAAATTCTTAAACATGGCAAGTATTTTAGGGTTCCTCAGTTTTTGGCTGCTCAGCTTATCTGCAATTGAGGCATCCAAATTTAGTGGACATTTTTGAAAAATTAGATCATAAATAATGTATGTTGAATGTTGGTATGTAACTGAAAGGCTTTTTTGTCATTCTGTTTTCTGTGGACTACACCTTTAAATATAGAGGGGTCTCCCTACCTGGTGCAGGGACCTCTGTCATGTATTTCAGTTGATATGTAAAATGTTCTAGAGTGAGTCATGGGATCTTTTCTCTGTATTTCGCATAGTGGAGTTTATATATATATATACAGAGAGAGAGAGAGAGAGAGATGAATCTGGAATAAAAGCCAGTTAAACTGATTTGCTTACTGAGCAAGGGAAAACATAAAGAACTCTGGCAAAAAGGATGGAACTGTAAAACAGCAGAGAGCTTAGGGAAATTGAAATACTAGTGAAAAGGTTTCCAGGTTAAAGAGAATAATAGAAAGGGTAAATATAGTCACTTATAGAAATATGAAAAAATTCAAATTTAATGACAAGACGGAAGAATTTGAAGCATACAATAGGTTCAAAGGCTTGAGCAATATTTCTACAAAAATAAAGCTGAAGACAGGATCTTTTTCCTCCCAACACTTGTGAGGAAAATGTCATTTGTGATGTTCAAAGCCTTATGTTTTGCATACGAACTGGAATGGAGTATAATTTAACAAAGATGCTTTAAAATTATGTATCAAAATCCCAATTTCCAGCCAAAAGATATGTTTACGTGAGTAAATAAATGGAAAAAGAAATGTCTCTACTCTTCTAGGCTGTCTAAAAAAACTTTCCATTACCTACCATTTTAGTAACCTTCTATGAGAGGTCCTTAGGGGTTATTTTTTATTGGCATAAAGAAGACTGACTTAAGATGGAGGCTGATGAGCATTATTTATACAAAGGAACTGATCACAAAATGAACTGTGGTTACAGATGCAGTGCCTGAGTCAACAAAGAAAAATGCTCTGGGGGTTAGAAAGTACCTCTGCCAACTTACCATGTGTGGGAAGAAAGGCCCAGTCCACAGGCAAATAAGATGACACAATTAATCCCAACCCAGGAGACATGAACATTGATAAACCCTTATTACAGTTGCTCAGGGACGTGTATTGACCAAAGCAATGTTTCTTCAAAAAGCTGCAGAAACTAATAAAAGAGGATGTGCCTATTATGAACCATGAGAACGCAGACAAAATTCCACTGAGAGGAATCCACTGTTCATTGAGGGTCGAGTGTGAACAGTATAGGACAATCAAATCTAGTTACAATAAAAATAGGGATTGTTGGATGGTCATTAGCTATACTATAACTGGAAAATATCATGGAACAGGTGACTCTTTTGTGGGAGGAGTGGGAGACAGCTTTACACATTTTAATTATGATGTTGTTCCAGGCACAGGCAAAGTCACAGAAGGTGGTTTGTTCTCAGCAAGAAAAACATCACACTAGTAAAAGGAAAAATTGTTCTTCCTGGGAAAAAAAATATTTTAATAAGGTTATTTGTTTTCCGGCCCTATAGCTCATGCTGAGTTATTCTATAGTGACAACTTATATAAAAGACATTCTCTGATTGCATTAATTTTTATACTAACCTGCGTTCACATTTTATCAAATTCCTTCTGAAAATCTAACTATATAATGTCCAGTGAATCCCTTTAATCTACCACATCAATCATATCTCCAAAGAATTCCAAAAACTTATACACAATCTCCTCTTCCTGGAACCGTGATGGCTGTCATTAATCAAACTCTGCTTTTCCAACTATTCCCACAGTTGGCCCCTTGAAAACAGTT
This sequence comes from Chelonoidis abingdonii, assembly GCF_003597395.2. Taxonomy (NCBI): domain Eukaryota; kingdom Metazoa; phylum Chordata; order Testudines; family Testudinidae; genus Chelonoidis; species Chelonoidis abingdonii. The sequence goes on from NC_133776.1 coordinate 30,587,471, forward strand.
ACTAAAATTTTATCCTGAGAGTTAAGAAATAAACCTAATTGCTTGTATGTAATTTTGTGATACATTTATGAATCTGAATCCTGCCCATGTTTACAGCACAAATAAGGCTTTTCAGACTTTTTAAATGATAAAGTTATGTTCCAATCCTCAAGATATCTTCTGAACTCAAAAACCCAAGGAAACACTTATAAAATTTCTGTGACTTCAATCACAAATTCATTTAGCATAGCTGGATATCTTTTGTCTGACCAGGTTGTCTTTTTAGTTTTAAGATCCTTTTTAATAAATATTTTCTACAGAAGATATAAACTTAATTGATTAGTTAAGAATAATTAGAGAGGGGCATTCCCTCAGGATGTAACTAGTGTGTTTTCAGTGTAGACATTTGAGAAAGGCCAAATCAGGCCATCCTTACTCAATCCTTTCTGAGCCAAAACTCCCAATGAGTTGAGCTATAGAACAAATATAAATGAAACTAAAGCAAATTTGTATTCAGAAAAAGGGAAGAAATTTTCAACAAGTGGTTACTCAAGAATAATTGTTACAGGCCATTGCAAAACCTTCAAACTGAAATTTTGAGGTTTGAAAAAGGTTTTGTGAACTATTTTTTTTTATTTTATTTCTCTGCACTACTTTATGTAACTTGTGCTTTTTCTAGCCTGAGTTATGGTCTACAGACAGTTTTTATACTGCTCTAAATTATACTGGTATAGATATAGGTAATGAAATACAGCTCTCTTGTTTGGACACAGTTTTACAGAGATAGATAGATGTATATTGGTATAGCTTATTCCTGTAAATTTACAAAGTACAGAGTTTTCATAGTGTTTTCTCTTTCTCACCCAATTACTTCCCCTCCCCAACCCATTTGATGGTCCAACATTCTATCTAGAACCCCAGTATCATTGCAACTTTTTCCTCCCACTGAAAAGTCACAAAGCTCTCAGGTGCAGTGCTCTCCTTCTACCTTGAAATCTTGGGGTGTAATTCTTTCAGAAAGGAATGCTTTCTCCTTAGTTTCACAGTTAATTTTTTGCATTTGCTGATGTTGCAGGCCCAGGCAGTATTTATACAGCAGCTCTTTACCAATTCATGTTCTTCCAGAATTTCACCTCTGGTCCTGATGGTAACAAGGTCCTACAGCAACAGTGAAATTTTCTCATCCAACCTTGGTGACAGAAGAATATTTTAACACTGTGTCACTGTGGGGAATAGGACCTCTTCCTTTTGTCCCCATCTTTCTCTTCCCAACAGTAACAGGACAGTTTTATGTATGTAAAAACATCCTTTTCCTTATAAAAATCTACTTCTAGTTGTAACTACAGATCTATGGCCACCTAGGACATCACAGTCATCTCTATGCTTTGCATGATGGTCACTCATAACATCATGACAAAAGCAGGAAGAAAACCCAGATCCATCTACTTTAGAAAACACAAGATGCTTCTAACACAGTAACCTAAAAAGAATCTTTAGCTGTTAACAATATAGAACCTGTGACACATAGTTAAGCAGTTCTGATTTTGTCCACTTAGAGGGCATTAGTACATATATCCCTGAAATAGTTCATTACAATATTTGTATTTTTCATCTCCTGCTCCATATACAAGTTCTTGTACTCTAGTAAGAGAATTTCTTTGCCTAAGAAAACACTGTCCTTCCATCTACTTTCTTCCCGCCAGCAGCTTACCATTTGGATACTATTTATTTGTTGTTTCCTGCCCCAGACAAAAATGTTTCTCACCCCAGACAAAGTTCCCACTTTGGACTTCAGCCCACAGCTTTCATCCCTCCTTTGACTGTACTATTTCTTTGTTACCACAAACTTGTGGGAAGGCCCTGCTATTCTGTACGTGGAACTGATGATAAGGTGGTAGTTGAGTAGTCAACTACTTAAAATTGTTCCAGTAACAAAATATTTTTTCTGAGATAAAGATTAAAAATACTTTAAAAGATGCTGTAACAAGAACTAAATTGTCACATAATCCAAGCCCATTCATATCAAAATATACTGCTCCATAGTAAATTGTGGAGAATTACCTCGTCTACTACAAATCATGTATCATGACTAAATCATGACAGCAGTGAAGTAACACCAGCAGCATTGTATACCTGCAGTACCCTGGTTTTGTTTTGGCCTGCAGTTGAGGATATTTGCCTTGTAAGTGTGTATAGGATCAGCTTTCGGAGGTCTGGGTTGAAAGTAATGTCTGGGTTGTCAGAGCAAGACACATAAAAAAAATTAGCCACCTGTTGTGAGAGGAACTAAGTACATCCTGAAAACTTTTCAATTAAGTGTTCTTTTGTTTGGCCAAATCAAATGGCCTGTTGTAATTTAATTTCAAAACACTGCTTTTCCTGGTCACTTGTACAGAATTCACAGACACTTCTCTAAAAAGCTTGCCTGGCTAGAAACATTTCAATCTCCACTGTATATTTTCACACTCACAAACACAGGATCTGAGAAAGAAGGCTTGATAAAAGATCAGATTCATCATTGCTTTAGAAAGAATTAGCTGAAGATTTGAAAACATAAATAATGGATAAGAACCTTTCTTGCATCATCTTAGAACTGGAGGATCAACAATATGCTGATATTTTATATGTAGAAAAAAATGTGTGAAATTCTCTGTGTGGCTTTTTCTTGTACAGTAGGATGGAACTTCTTCCACAGGAGCCATTAAAAATACTGAGGCTATTCAGCTTAGAAAAGAGACAACTAAAGGGGTTTATGATAGAGGTCTATGAAATCATGAACAGTGTGGAAAAAGTGAATAGAAAAGTGTTATTTACCCCTTTATATAAGACAAGAACTAGGAGTCACCTGGTGAAATTAATAGTTAACAAGTTTAAAACAAAAGGAAGTACCTGTTCACACAATTCACAGTCAACCTGTGAAACTCATTTCCAGAGGATGTAAACAAGGCTAAAAGTATAACTGGGAAAAAAAGAGAATGAAATAAGTTTATGGAGCATAGGTCCATCAACGGCTATTAGCCAAGATAGTCCAGGGTGCAATCCTATGCTCTGGGTGTTCCTAAACCTCTAACTGCCAGAAGCTTCTGGCACCGACCACTTTCAGAGACAGAACACTGAACTGGATCGTCCATTGGTCTGACCCAGTGCTAATAGCTTAGTTGTAGGCACTGGATCAAGACCAGTGTGTGCCTCTAACTGCACACCTCACTGTACTATGAGGCAACAAACTGAAAGCTGAGGTGAAAATTACTGCCAAGTGGAGGAGAGGGGAAATTGGGTTTATAAAGTTTAAATAATTAAGCTAGAATGAAGAGTGGAGTTGGCTTTAAGATAGGGCTGGAATGGTGGCCAGACTTACTGACCCTCCAAGCCACATACAACAGTCTTCAGAAGTTTGAGAGCTGATAAACCTTCTAGGACTTGGGGCTTCAGCACTGCTCCTGCTGAACCCTTGGGAGGCATGCCCTGTGGAACTGAAGCCCTGAGCCCCTCTTCCCCCTTGAGCAGAAGGTCCTACTCCACCACCCCGCTGCAAGACAGAGGTCCCGAGCTTTCCCCCTCCCATAATCTGGTAGGTGGAGAATTTGGGGGGGAGGTGCTTTGCAAGTCGTACTTTAACTGTAAAAGAGCCACATTCAGCTCGCGAGCCACAGTTTGGCCACTTCTGGGCTAGATCTTCGGCTGGAAAAGGTCAGCAGAGCTCCTTTAACTTCAGTGAAGTTTCACCAATTAATATCAGCTGAGAATCTGGCCCTTATGTCCTCTTGAATGGCTAATGTTCTTAAATTTGCTTTGGGGTGGGGTGGGGTGAGGATCCCCTTGATATGCTCTGTTCCACATTTACAGATGGTCCGGTGCAACTCCCACTGATATCATGGGGGTCTTTCCGTTGTTTTTAATGGGAGCTGATTGAGGACCAGAATGAAGTAAAGTCCATGCTTGAATTCCTGCAGCTCCCCTAATGTCAAAAGAAAATCTCAGTCATGAGTCTTTGAGTGACATGTAACATTTTATAATATGAGGAACCAATATATATTTCTAATGCTGAATGTACAAGCACATCATTCTGTATATTATTTATATAAACATAGTCATCAAGGCAATTTGTAAAAGATTTTTATCAATGTTTTAATAAATTTCATAAGAAAGAGGTTCATCAAATAAAAATTATGAATGATGGAATTAAAAATCCACTGAAAATTGCTAATGTGTTTAATCTTCTCAACATCTACATTTATATATGACAAATTTGGATGATAGGGTAGTAATTCGGTCTAAAGTCTCTTAAGTAATGGTGGTTGTTGATTATCAGGATTCTCAGCAAAAGAAAACAGAGAGCCCCATCAGCAGGTGGACTGCAAATAGGATTTAAGGGTTGTGACAATTTGTGCATGGGCACTCAGAATAAATAGTCTCTCTGATCCAGATAGTCAGCTAATCAACTAGTAACAGCTTAGGATGTGTGAGTCAAAGAAAAAAATAATGAGGACTATGTTATATATAAAATAAAGAGTACACACCGGAGAGCTGCAGGAGATAATAGCTCTGATAACTTTCACTGACCTCAGAGCCTTAGGTAAAAATGCTGTCCATTAGGCTAGCCACTTAGCTGCACCCACTTAGTGCTCAGCAGCCTACTCTGTCTCTGCATTACTTACACTCTCATATCGAAGAGTAGTAGGAAAGCTGCACTTTCTATAGTTATAAACTAGCTTTGCCATGAGCTTTAGCTCCATAGTACTTGTGTTTATTCATCACATACCATTTGTGTTAATGCTCTTTAATCAGGCTTTAAAACATATTTCCTAAAACTTTTGAAAAAGACAAATACAAATAGAAATACATAAATTCCTCGACATTCAAAGGACTGCAGAAACGTTAAGAACTCTAAAATATAACACATTGTTCTGCCTGGAGCTTTAGCAGAGCAGCCAAAACCCTGGAGCTGTAACCCACAGTATGATGTAGTCTTTTCACTCTGGAATGGAGGGGAGAGACATTTGCACACAGGTTGGTTACCAGCCCTTCTCGTTGGATTTTTAGGGCACAATCCTGCAGGCACTGAGTAGACTGGTTCTAATCCAGAAAAAAACACTTAAGCTCATTACGAACCTGGGTAGCCCCATTCAAGACAATGCAACTACTGACATATTTAAAGTGGAGCACACATTTAAGGGCTTTCCAAGATGAGAGCCATAGTACTCACCAGCACCTTGCAGAATTGAGCCCTTAATTCCTATTGCAAAGGAAGGAATGAAAACAACCAAAACAAACACAGAGCTCATAATGGAGGGAGCGAGCGAGGAGCATAAAGAACTCCAGTGCCATATTGTGCAGTGAAAACTGGAAAATACCAAACAATAAGAATCCCTGAACTAAATCCAGAGGAGATTTTTCTTCCTGAGAATTAATAATACCTAAGGAGCGGGTAATATCTTTGTCAATCTCATACCCATAAATAATAATGACCTTAAATATAATATACACTAAAAGGGAGGAAGTCAGGGATGACATTTCAATCACTAGATCTTTTCCAAGAATATCCTTAACATTAAAATACTTCTCTGTGGGCCTGTGAGTGTGAGCAATATAATTATATATCCTAGATCCACACCTGTTGATAGGAATTTATTAGTGCTTGTGGAAAGGAAAAAGAGGAGCTGAAGGTATTGACCTCTCATTATTAAAAATGACTTAATACTTTTTTGCACCACCTGTTCCAGCATTGTGTAATCAGTCTTTTGGTATTAGATATGTACCAGATGTTTCCAAATCTGCCTCAGTCACTCCAGTCTTTAAATCAGAGGCTCCTTTAGAGATCAATAATAAACACCACTGCTGTGTCCTTTCCACTCTGGCAAACATTGAGAAAGAGAGTTCACAGATGACAGTTGTCTTGTATTACCAAGGAAGACAAATTGCTTGAGCAGATTTGAAAATTCTTCTTTTATATGTGACTCTTCATGTACCAGAATCCTTAGTCAATGACACGATAGAATTATGAGTGAAAGACTCAATCATGGAGATTCAGAGATGTAAGCATGGTGGGCCAAATTCTGTTCTCACTTATAAGAAGAACAATCATGTTCTCCCAGATAATGGAGGACAAAAGACAAAATACTAGGAATGTGGTTTAACTAGGCTGCAACTTAAATATCTCTGGGAAATTATCTGGCTATAACGTGTCCATAGCAATTCAACCTTCTTGCCATTATCTGTATTCCCGGAGAAAAGGCTGCCCCTATCCGAGCCTTTAACTTGGTCCCAGAGCCTTTGCTATGACCCCATGTGTTATCCTTTCATAGGAGATTTGGGAGTATAGGAAAAAGAGAAGGGCATCTCTTTAGTACTTAATTTTTTAGACAATCCGGAGACATACAATATAAAACATCTACATAATCGTTTGGTAGGTAGTTTAATAAATATGCAAAATGGAACTGATGATGTTTTTTATTGCATGTATTTTAAAACAAAAATGAATCACGTTGTATATTTCCAAACATGAACTGAACTAGAAAGGAATACATTGTCCAAGGCAACATTTTCATTGATATATGAACCCACTGATATTTCATAGTTTTTATATGCATCGTCTGTGGTTATCTTCTTTCTCTGATCAGTCAATTTAAAGAGAAAGATTCAGTTTGGAGCAAAAATTTTAAAGTGAATACATAAGTATAGAACCAAATATATTTGGCAGTTGTCTTTTAGTAATTTCCCTTACAATTGTTTCAGATGTGGGTGTTTGAGTAAGAGCCTTTTTCCTCTGCTTGATCTTGCAGTAATGTCACAAATGACATTTGTGACATTTTACGCTGTAGTCACAGAAATTTGATTAAATTTTCTCCAGTCTGAAAATTCTTTGTTAGGATATAAACCAACACTGAAGTTATTGGAAAGATCCAGTGTCTTCAATGGGCACTGGACTAGAACACAAATGTGAAAGAACTGTTATTTAGAAAGAACCGTAAGTGATGAGTTTGGACAAACAATTCACAACAAATAATTCCTTTGCTATTTGAGCCAATTTTCAGGTTTGGGATATGACACATGACATTGTCTCTATTTTCTGAATGGACAATCTAACATTTATAAATTACTTCCTCTTCTACCTGAAACAAAATTTGTTTTGCAAAGCAATTTTCATTTTGTTGTTGGAGATATGTCAGCCTGAAATTTCCTTTTCATGAACATTCATGTAAACTAAGCTTCACTCCAGCAAAATTTTGGGATAAGTTAATAAAAAAGGGTTCAAAGACAGTGAAAGGGAAATTCTGTGTAATTCTGTTCTTATCCCTATCCACTTTCTGCTGTGAGAGACAAGGATGCCAAGTATATAATAAAATTACCCTTCTATAGTAAAGCTAGAGATAGAATTTTAAAGACACTAAGTTTTTTTCTTTAGTATATTCAATTAACTACTTGTGTAACACTTCTGTATTTGTTTATATCCTTTTCTTTTAAGAAAAAAGGAAACATTTCCCGTTAAGAACTTACCTAGAGCTGATAGGTACAGACAAATTTATAAAACATAATATTTGAAAAGACTTGGGTATACTAAATTATATATTTTCACTTAGGGAATTGTTCAAGAATATAGTAATAGTGTAAGCCCATAGGTATTATGGTAAGTACATCCAGCATGTTTGAACATTTGTAATTAATAAAGCTTTATTTCCAACTAGAAAGAGCTTTTATGATGTTTTCTGCTTGGATAACTGTTTTCTTTTGTGAGTTTTAAAGATTCAGTTATTAGTTTAGGGAATTCAAAACTGATGTTAAAACCCAAACTGTGAAATATTGCATCAAATATTTAGGTTTGAGTGATCAGTGTTACATGGAAACATGTAGTAATATTTCTTACAGGGGATTGAACATAACTGTTTTGGCACCACAACATACTTAAAATAAAGAGTATTTAGGAACAAACTTGTGAGTTAAATCTGAGTAATACAGCCACATTTCACTATATGAAGGCACTATTTTTGACAATCTCTCAAATCTCAGTGAATTAGTAACTAGTCAGATATTACTGGAGGCAATACGTAGAATGTATCAGCTACACCAATATATGGTTTTTCAGTTTTGTGTTGCAGGTGGCAAAAATCAAATCCAAGTCATGCATTTGTATTATAAAGGATGATCTAATTAGTCCTCATCAATGAATGAAATGCAATGACTCTTTCTTGAGCTGACCAATTTACTTAGTAACCAAATGGTTACCAGATTTTCTGTAGGTTTTTTTCTGTATAATCTCCATTGCCATTGAATGCAAAGGAATTATATCTAAGCAACCACTTTTTGAATACAGTTGATAAATCTCCCTTTAAAAAAATCAGATACTAAATATTCAACTAAATATTTTCCTGGTTCGCAATTACAAATCCTGGTAATATGACACCTTGAAAAAAAGTATAATTTTTTGCAAAACATTTTATTTCCATTAATTCACTATTATTTTACTATAGCAATACAGTAACTCCTCACTTAACATTGTAGTTATGTTTCTGGAAAATGTGACTTTAAGCAAAATGATGTTAAGCAAATCCAATTTCCCCACAAGAATTTATGTGAAGAGTGGGGGTTAGGTTCCAGGGAAATTTTTTTCATCGGACAAAAGACTACATAATATATGTATATACACACACACAGGATAAGTTTGAAACAAACAATTTAATACTGTACACAGGAAGTATGAATCTGAAGCTTGGTTGAGGTGGTGAAGTCTGAGAGTGAAAGAGGGTGGGATATTTCCCAGGGAATGCCTTACTGCTAAATGATGAACTAGAATAGCTGAGCCCTCAAGGGCCTCACACTCTACAAGGGAGCACAAATGGAGGGAGAGGAGACAGCATGGCAGACAGAAATACGCACCCTATGTGTGTGAGAGATGCGCATTGCCCCTTTAAGTATGCTGACCCACTGTACGTACACTGCATTTTTAAGCAGATCAGCAAGTTGAGACAGCAGCTGCTGCCAGCGTGCTCCCTCCATCCTGAGCCCTGTCGTGTTCCCCCTTGCTCTGTGAAGATGGAGTAAGCGGGGGGCAGGAGTGGGGAGAGAGGGACACCCTGACATTAGCCCCTCTCTTCCCCTTCTCCCCCCACACAGCAAGCAGGAGGCTCCTGGGCGCAGCTCCAAGGCAGATGGCAGAAGCAGCACATGCTGAACTGCCGGCAACTGATAGCCTATTGGGTGGCTGCCACACAGGAAACTTGGGGGAGCAGGGAGCTGATGAGGGACTGCTGGTCCGCCCTGGTTCCAAGCCCCCACCAGCTAGCTCCAATGGGCTGCTCTTTCTGCAAGCAGTGGACAAAGCAGGCAGCTACCAAACAATGTTATAAGGAGCATTGCACAACTTTAAACGACCATGTTCTGTCATTGATCAGCAATGTAACAACAAAACAACGTCAACCGGGATGACTTTAAGTGAGGAGTTACTGTACAAGGCACATGTGTGAGAAATGATCATAGCCAAAAAAAGGCTGTAAAATTTTTATCTGAGTGCCATCGCATATCTGGTCATTAATTTATCTCCTGGCTCATGATAAACTTTGTGTAGTATGTGTGCCTGCTCCATTAATTGTGAGACCTAGAAATTTATCTGCACAATTCTGGGCTATTTAGAATTGCTGCTATTAGGTATGGTGTAGGCCTTCCTGGAGCCCTATGCATAGCTAACAGAATGTACCAAAAGCAAGTGAACCAAAGTAGGCTTTGTCAGAATAGTAACATCTAGGAATCAGCTAACCAAGTAAGCACATTCCAGACCAGAGAGGATGGTACAGGAACACACGGACCTCTTTAAATATCTGCGTGAACACAGAGACCCTTCCTGTTATAAGGAGGGAATGACTGGATAATGGATGAGGATGTTTTGTTCGATCTAGTAGGTACAAGGTATAAGAGTTGTAACTAACAACATCTGGTGTGTAATACATAACTTTTGTATTAATGTATAAAAGGAGAAGACATAGGAGGGGCAACTTTGCATTGGCCTATGGGACAGCATTATGCTGATTGAGCTGATACTTTGTCATGGGCAAACGTGTTAGTTTGGTGTGCGGAGCACTAATACGTGCTTTGTTGAAACTAAACCTGCCAAGTGCCTTCGCCACTGAACTGACCTGTGGTCTCTCTGTATGAGTAACATTGAGGGGTACTGTATCAACAATAGCAAGCTACACTGGTGCAGCTAACAGCGGAGCTCCAAAAACAGCAGCATCAACAGCACTAGCAACATTAGCAACATATGCCTCTTATATTTCAATTTTGGAAATATTTGAAGTTATCTCAGATTTCTGAATTTCAGAGTACTTGTGTACTTTTGTTGGACTAGGAGTAGAGGTGTGCAAATAACTGATTTTTGTTTTTAGTTTGCTAGTCAAACTGAAAAATTAGAGGGAAAACCCCAAAAGCAACCCCCCCACATATTTTGGGTCAAATGACATTTTTTGTTTTTGAGGTTTTTAAAAACTCTTTTCAAATAAAGTTGAGGTTAATTTTAAAAACAAATTATTTGGAATTGAAACATTGAGATCTCAACCAAAAAACTCCTCAGCAAACTTAACATGAATTTGTGAAATGTTTTGGTAAACCCAAATCTGCTTTTTTTGGCAAAACAAAAAGTTTAATTCTAAAAACTGTGTCCAGCTCTAGTTAGACATGACATAAACAGTTTAAATCCTGTGAATGAACAACCCTTCTAAAATTAGGACTGATCTTTCCATTAAAGAACTCCTTTGTATCTGCCCGTTTTACATTGCCACCAATGTAACACTTGGCCTATGTTCAAATATTCATATTTAGACACAATATATTAGTGTTGTGACTAACTAGAACACCTGATGAGTCTTCCAGAGAACACTCCAGACAGCCTTTAAGTAATGGCTGCTATGACTCAGCACGGGCATGTGACCAGACCACATGATACTGAACGCCATTTTGGGTACCTGTATTTTCCCACACATGGGGCTGGAAACTGTTTTCAGAACAAAAGGTTCCTGCCATATGTTAAATCTTTATAAGGTGGGGGGTGACTTCATTTAGGGGTCTTACTCCCTACACAAGAAAAGTCCTAGAAACACCTGAGGAACAAAGACTGAAGTGGGGGAAGTGCTGGGCCCAGGCTAAAGGGATTTCTAGTCTGTGTATGGAAACCTGGTGGACTGCTTGTATCATCATCCAGGATGAGAAACTGCTAATCCATATCCAATCTTTCTAGTATTTTAGGCTTAGTTTGTGGTTTTGTTTATTTCCAAGGTAATCTGCTTTGATCTCTTTGTTATTGTTTATCACTTAACATCTATCTTTTGTAGTTAATAAACTTGTTTTTTTCCTTTATCTAAACCAGTGTGCCTTTGAGTAAAGTGTTTGGGATATATCTTAGATTGGTGGACACGTTTGTTTCATATTCCTCTCCACTGTGAGGGAGAGGTGAACCAGGTAATAAAATTCACATTAGTTGGGGTTTCGATCAGGGCAGGATGGTACATAGATAGACTTATTTGATTTTTTTTTAGTACTTGATTTTATTTTTTAAAAAATGCCTTTTTAAAATTAACACCATGAATAATATGAGGACAAAGTAATGGGATGTTCTTGTCAAAAATTGAAGAGATAGGACAGAAATTGAAACTGTTTGGCGATCAAATACCAAAAAGTCAATCTAATTTCTCATACAAAAGAGTAAATTGCTTTTTGTTTAATTTTATAGACTCTTAAATGTGTTTATCATGAAGTGAACTCAGCTTGCTTTAAACGTTTTGTATCTCATTCAGCCACCAAACCTAGATTTAATCTGTATTTAAGAGGAAAGCTCTTAGTAGATCTGACCTTTTAAGTTGACACCAAAATGCAAATCTAGCTGATGCTTTGATAGTCTAGAAATACAATGAAAAACCATCTATAAATGGATTTCATAGCCCTCTATGTATAAAACACTTTCAGAATGATGTTACTAGGACCTCAGATCAGTGTTCCAGATGAGCTTTACGTTATATTCATACCTTTCCCAGTGGTGACAGCCATGATCTACTGGGGCCACCAAAATAATTTTGTGGTGGGGGAGGAGGAGAAAAGTTACCTCTAACCCTCTACTTCTACTGTGCATCACAAAGGATGGCATTAAAACATCACTCACAAATAGCCTTCGTAAAAGGACCTGGGATTTAATTGCTAGGTTTATGTATGTGTGTTTACATTAAAAACTTCTCAATTTTTCAGCTGACTTTTGGTCCAAAAATCATCTTCAGACTTAAGGTTTTTAAAATCTTGTCAATTTTCCATAAGCAAAAAAATTAAAATTTCCCAGTCAACTCTAATATGTATAGATACCAATTACAAGATCCATAGAAAAATGTCCTACTGAATTTGAAAAATTGTCATGGAATACCTGTGCTCAGCAGCTTCTTCAATTAATATTTTGATCCCAGAGAATTCCTGGCAAAAGAATATTTGCTGTAACAGATAAGATCAGAAAGAGAGAGAAAACACAGAAAAAGTATAGTTTTAGGGCCTGGCCATGAAAGGTATTGAAGACCCATAAAATTCAGCTTGTTCACTGGGACTTGTGGATGTTCCGCACCAACCAGCATCTGGCCCTTACTTTATGGATGATTGGCGGATTATTATAAGGATATGCAGATGCTTCTACCTTAAAAAATAAACCCAATTGTTTAGAAGTCTTTCCATTGCCAGCTCCAGTTTTGATACAGCAGTGAAGCATAGCAATGCTAAATAAGAACATGCACATTCGATTTGTGTTGCCATTTCATCTAAATCCAGACCTTAATCATTATAGTAGAAGTAAGCTTCCCTGCTCCCCAGAGTCTTTAAGTAATTTTTGGATTAAATAGCGTACTTAGTTTTTCTTGTAAGCAGTGTCACTTCACACTCAGCTTAATAATGGCTTGTTTGGGTAAGCTTCTGTGTAATGTCAAGTTTTCCCAAATGGCCCTAGAAGGTCAACAGAGGTCTGCTGTTAACACTTTCCACAACAACAGAAAGGTTTTCCTTGTTTAAACAACAGTCGGGGAGAATGCAATTAGATACAATTACCTAATTCTTCTTCTTGTAGAAAGTAACAATAGCTGTCAAAAAAGGGGAACAGTAAAGGTCAGTTTTAGAAAGAGGCTTCTTTAGACAGTAATGCATCTTGAATAGTTTATATATGCTTAGCTACCTTATGTACTAGTAAGTAGTAGAATCCATGCATTCTTTTGTTATCAAGATAAAAAGATAGTTTGCTTCAGAAATTCCAGAAAGACTTTTCAAAAGAATAGAGAAATTGCCATACTGGAAGAGAGAAATGATGATGCATCTATGTCAATATCTTGTCTCTGGAAGTTCAAGAAACCCTCTACATAGGAACACAGGAAATGGATTTTGGATATTGGATCTAGACCAATATCCCATCTCTGACAGTGGCTGCTACCAAATGTTTCAGAGGAATGTTCATGGCAATCTCTTAATCTTTAACAGTTCGATTGGTTTGGGCCCTAAGGCAATGAAGTTTAATATCTCTTCCAAAATTTGTTAGCATTAACCATTATAACTCTGGACATTCTCCTTATCCATATAGTGTCCAGTCTTTTTTGAACCATGCTGAGTTTTTTCACTTCAATTATGTCTTGTGATAATGAGATACACAGGTCAATGACATGCATGGGAAAAGTACTATCTCTTATCAATTTTGAATTGCCACCTTTCAATGTCACTGACTGTCCCCTTGTCTCATAATGCAAGAACAGGGTGAATAGAAACTGAAGGCCTTATTTAATCATAGAACAGCTACAGCACAGATTTCAAAGACTCAAGTTTCCCCATGTTGGGCTGTCCATGTGCCTCATCCCTGAACTGGAAAGACCACCTCTAAGAGTGAGAGTTTAGTTCAATCTCCGTGTCCAGGCAATTCTTGGCCCTTCTCCTGAGACTGCCAGCGAGAGTGCTAATTATAATCATGACAGGTTTCAGAGTGGTAGCTGCGTTAGTCTATATCAGCAAAAATAATGAGGAGTCCTCGTAGCACCTTAGAGACTAACAAATTTATTTGGGCATAAGCTTTCATGGGCTTAAACCCACTTCATCAAATGCATGGAGTGAAAAATACAGTTCTTCTTAGCCTACGAAAACTTATGCCCAAATAAAATTATAATTGTGTTTTTTGTGATGTGCATAGCTGCCTGTTAGGAGCAAGGCTGAACCCACCAACTCATTTTACACAAGCCACTGAACACCTGTCAAATGTCAATAACTTTAATTTGCTCTTGACCTACAGACCTAAGGCAGATACCAACTAGTGACCCAAGGGGCATAGCCTGACATCCTGTTTTCAATCTCTTGAGCTACCCATCCCTCTGTAGTAGTAGTTTTTGCTGCTTTTTCTGAAGAAGTGTACATGTGTTAAACAAAGCAAAATGAAAATGAGTGTGTGAACGTGACACCCTTTAATACTCTTCTAGAATCCTTAACCACGATAACTGAAAAGGGGAAAGGACAATTGCTTGGTAACATTGCTAAAGTAACCAGTGTGGCAAACTGGAGTCACAAGCTTTAGAAACCTCTGATGTCTCAGGTCTCACTATTGCAGAAAAGGTACATTGACAGAGTGGCCTCTAAAGACTGTTGTGGCTAACTATTTCCAGTCAAAGGGAAATGCTGAATACAAGCTCTATTAAAAACAAAAGGAAGACACAGGAGAGAGTATGGATAAATATGATTTATGTCTCTTTCTGCTCGCTTCCACATGTGGACTTTCAGATGCAAATACAATAAAGAAAACATAAAAGTCTGAACACAACAAAGTTGTCTGTCAACATGACTTCTGTGACAGATTTTCTTGCTGTTCAACAATGATTCTAATTCAATTGTTGGCTGCTGTGAAGGAGATGAGATGCCAGAAGCAGAAGCTCTGCAAACCAGAACAAAAAATAATTACTATTAGAGTTGTGCTGCAAACAACCCTCTTGAAAATACAGTTACATCATTCTGTTTGTCTCTCCCTCAACTATTTTTTTCTAATCCCTGACACTGAATCATAACTATGTGAAGCAATGCATGTGATGACATCAGCAATGCTCCAGCCATTGCAGATTCCTGATGCCATTACATTCAGGAGATTTGCAAACAAATTTTTATTAAAAATCCACCTTGAACAAACAGGCTTATTAAAAAGAAAGGAAGAGGGAGGGACATGGAGGGAATTCAAATACATATTTTTGGTTTTTGCTCTATAATCAAAGTATTTTGGGCAAATTTGTTTTGCTAGTAATGGTCTGTTACTTACACTGAATTAAGCCCAATTATGTTAAAGTAACAGAGGAATGCACTGGAACACTCTAGCTGCTTTCCAGAAGTCTGACACCCAACACCTACGAACATGGCTTTCCCAGTGATTCAGACCCAGCATAATAATAGCAAATTTAATTCTAAAAAAGCCTGAAGGGAGCAGCCATATGCCATATATGTGCACATATGTACACAGAAAAGATGAAATTCTTAAGCCTGAATCTCTCCTGCATTGCATCTGGCTTAGCCATTTATACCAGTGTATAAAGGTGTAAAACAATGCCAGATGAGAATGGTAGCAGTAAAAGCTCCACTTTGCACAGGATAAATGACTTCAGAAGATGCAAGGCAATGGTGAATCAGGTCCCTAACTCCTACCTGCATGGGAACTGTGCTTTGCATGATTGACAAAGCAGTCCACCAGAAAACTGCCCATCCACCAGCATCACTGGCAGGTTCTATTCTCACCAGCTTTCCTGATAGGAGTGACAGATGGGGGTGGGTGGGAGGTTGAAGAGGAATCCCTTCTCTTCACAATTATACTATAGTAATCGGCAACATTAGTACTGATTTATATTATAACTGCAAGTGTTGGAATAAGAGACGTGGCATCTGTAAAGCTAGTTTTAAATTGAAAGAATATAAAATTCAGCTTCATGTCTGGGGACATTCCAACAATCAGATTACATTTCATGTACTCAAATGTAGCTACGAGAGCGCAGAAATTTATGACAGAACATTTGATTTTTATTGCTAAATTTTCTCTGCAGCTGGTCCAGAGAAAGCTGCAATAAAATACACCACTCGTATACCACACAGATTTCATGCATGCAAAATAACACAAGTTGCAAAGTCTTCTGAAAACTGACAGTGGGACAAACCTTTTTTAAAGAGGTGCTTCTCCCTCCTCCCCTTGACAATGCAAACACGGGGTGCAAAACTTACCGATGGAATTTTACACCTGCAATGCTTTTGCACTCTTAGATATTTATTTCTGCAAAACTTCAGGCACAAAAATGAGAATCAATTGAGAATGAGAGTAAAACATCAGTTCATGTATTTAAAGGGGCATATCCAAGAGCCGAATATGATTTATACACCTGCCACATAATTGCTGCATAGGATGTGTCTTTCTTCCAGACAGCCCAGTGAATCATTTGGATCTTCTGATGAAGAAAAGCCAAATAAACATTTAGGTTTGAATAATCTGAATTTGAACACAGTTTAATGTTAGTGTAATGAGGCACTATGTAAAATATCCAGATGCATCCTCTAACATTGTTTGCCTAGCTCTAAATACCATAGACACTCAACAACCTGACAACTCTCTGGTATAGCTTTGTACTTATAAACCACAGAAAGCCCACAAGAAAAAAACATAAATGCTGTCATAATGGTTTATTATAATCTAAAATTATTATTACCATAGATGTTAGGCCCTTGATATTTGTAGTTCTACAATGACGTTGCTCTCTTATCCAAGGAATCAATGCACAATACTTGCTTGCTTGCTGACTATTCTTGCAAGGCTTGCTTTTTCTACCCCTCTTTTCTGCTCACACCTTTATTTCCCAACAGTGATTGCAAGTCATTGGAGAAATCAGGCCAAATCTTATTCTCAGTTACTCTATTGACTTCAGTGGAATTACTCCAGATGTACACTGCTTTTAAAGCAGAATTTGACCCAACATGTGCAGCAACACATAATGCATCTGGGTATATCGAGAGCTGAATACTAAAATTACAAGGATAGAATATCTATAATACATGAATACAAAAATAACATTGTAGATGACATTTCCAGCTATTTCATCACACATTTATCATCAGAAAACAGCAAAGGAGCTATATTTAAAAAAAGCCAACAATTTTGTTTCATGTGCTGTTCTCAGAGCTAAACAGCTCTGGAAGAAATTCAAATAGATACTGAATTGAATAACATTCTGCAATTCAAAGAGTTTGAGATGGGGAAATGGCATGAACTAATGAAATACTGCATGAGTTTAACAAACATGACTCAAGGACAGGATGTTCTAGCAAAAACAGCACTAAAAAGGCTCTGTCATATAAAAGATGAATAGACTATGTTTGACTGCTATAATACTCCATTGCATGAAAAGTTTATTTTAAACTGAAGGAACGTAGCAATCTCTGCAGTCTTTGGGTTAGGTGCCATTTGTGTCAGCAGAGTGACTTCCTCCTCACTCAGTATTAGCAGAGCTGCTGCACTCCAAAGGAGTTTCATCTTTGGGATAGACAACTTGTTTTGCTTCCTCAAGGACATATTCATAAAGAAGCCCTGTCAAGAAGCTGCCTGGAGGATGTGTACAGACAGTGCATCTCCTGGCTGCATTAGCCATGTCCCTCTTCTGTCCACCACTGCCCTTTTCTGGGGTAGTGTAGGCTGGCCACATACCTTCCTCAAAGGAATATAGTTGGCAGGTATCTTGTGCTGCTATAACAAACCTAAATGGACTTTCTGTTTCCAGAGTCCACTCACCTGGGAGTGACTCAAACCTGTAGCCTAGTGCAGATTTGAACTGTTTGTTTTGAAGCTTCCTGTTTTATTACTTTTGACTTTGTGCTAGTCTAGACTTTTTTGGCTTAAATGTTCAAAAGTGGCAAGTGATATCAGGCGCCTCAACTTGAGACTCTTCAAAGGGCCTGATTTTTCAGAATGTGTGGAACATCTACATTCAGAAAATCAGGCCTTTTAAGGAGTCTCAGGTTGGGCACCCAGTGTCACTAGCTGGTTGTTTAGTGTGCCCACTTAAAAATCTTTTAGTGAAATGTAAAGAACAAGAGCTAACCTAAATCTGTTTGTTTTGCTGAAAACCAGTTTGGGGGTAGTTTGAAAATCACCTGACAGGTAGTATACACTTCAGTCGTTTGCTTCCTGTATGCTAAAGGCCTGAACCTGCTTCCCTTGGTTTCAATGGGACTACAACAGACCCAAAATGCTTTAAATAGCTTGTTTGTTTGGGTTTATTTTTTAGAAATTTTGATGCCCCTAGATAAAATATTTTGATAGCAGATATCTGCTTTTAACATATGTAAACACATAAATTAAAATTAAAGCCAACTCTGCTCCTAGCAGTTTCTCTGTGCATATGTCTAGCAGTCTGTTCTATGTCAAAAGAGAGATTGCTACTTTGATTCTGTAGCATGGAACAAACAAAACGACTTCTACACTTAGGTGACATCAGGCTATAGCATATGTACTCCATCTTCCATGATACTGAAGTAGATTTGCACCTATAATATAGTACATAGACTAGGCACCAGCAGGAAAGACTGCTGGAGGAGATATGAGTAATTATCATGTTCTCCTTTCTTTCCTATCACCCTGCAAACCAGAGTTGGACCTGGAAAAAATCATCAGATCCAGATGAAGTTTACAGATCACACAAATCTATCCCTATATCTTGGGCCAATGGGAGCAACGTGTCTGGAGGAGGCAGGTGGGACTCGGGAAGTCTGTGCAGATGACTCTGTTTCTGTGGATCATCTGTCTTCCCAGGGCTGGGAGGCCTTGCCTCTCACAACTTTATAGGGTACCCAAGTCACCCTCCATTCCCCTTTCTCCCCTAGCTCCCCCTGGAAAGTTGGTATGTTGGGAAATTCTGAGAGTGTGGCCTTGCAAAGTTTTCCTCCTTTTTCTGGCCCCTCCCATGCACTCCTTCTTGCATGCTTTGTCTCTAGAAACTTTAACCAAACAGAAGATTCTGCCCCATATTACCAGCCTAGTTCGTTCGAATTATTTGAAGCAGTGCAAAGTGGGAGTAAATCTTTACCAAATTAGAATTCTTCATTCAGACAATGCTGTCATTTTACATTCACTGTGAACGGCTATAAATGTGTAGGGTACAAGGCACTGGTGAGTCAGGCCCAGAAACACAGGTCAGGGTTAGAGCAGGTAACAACTACCAGTGACTGACTAGTGGTTTGTCATGTGCCTCCCCAGTGTTCAGATAATAACATTTTCACTAATACACTAACTATGCCAGAACTACCTATCTGTTTTTATAGCATTCAATTTTGCAACTTTTTCAGTGTGAACCTATTTTGCTTAAATATAAAACGCCACTTACCTTAAACTAGGAGAACAGCAAGCAAAGAATGGACAGAAAACATCTATGAACCGTCCAAAGATGGAAAGTTACGTCAGGGACACAGAAATAGAACTGAATTCCTTTGCCAATGCTTGTAATTAAAATGTAGACACTCAGTACATTATGATGATTTGCAATCCCACAAAATGTTTGAAATTAACAACCACTGAATCTTAATTTTACTTCTATATTAGGGTTATAGATAGCTATCCTAATGCATGATTAGTTTCTTTCAAATATATCAGCAAGGTTACGAGGATGTAAGCAATACTAACAAATCACACTTCCTATCCTTTAGAAAACATTTTTGTCAGATCTCAATAGCAAGAAAATGTCTTGGTTATGATTTAAGGTCTTGCTAACATATCTGACAAATGCAGTTCTTAGCCTGCATTGCATAGTGTTTGACAATTTTGGTGGTGTTATTTTGTTAGCTTTCAGAACCTTGTAGAAAGGAAAGCAATGTAAAACATGCTGCTAGGATGGGCTACTGTTAACTTAATCTAGAAGCATGCTAGTTTCCCAATTGTATTTTCATGTGTGTTCTCTCCCAGGGTAGAAATATTGCAGGGGAAATAGTCGTGTGTTATTTTGTCTACCACTGGGTTTGTGTTCCCTAGAGGAACAGCGATAGTGCACAAGCAGTCCTGTACACATAGTTACTCCACCATGCAGATTGGCACTGCATAATATAGCTTGGAATTTTTTTTCAGAAGAATTCAGGATCCCAAATGATACTTTGAGGCTGTCTTTGTCATATACTGGGCTCTATAGATAAAATTAGAGCAGGTCAAAACTCTTTTTTTAAAAAACTTTTTTTAAAATAAAAAATATCTCTTTATTAAAATGTTCAATATTTCAGAATTAACTAAGTTTCCCCTCTCTTCTTCCCCTTTTCAGTGGCTAAGGGGTGCGGGGAAGAAAAGAGAATCGGCATACTCTCTCCCCCTAAAAAATTCTAAATTGCAAATATTTAATTTTTTGGTTTATTTTAATTTTTGCATTCTTTTTTCTAAACCTGCAGAACAATTTTTTTAAAAATTCTTCATGAAAACTGAGTTTTCTGGACCAGCTCTAGCTAAAAGCCTATGTGACTTTTATTAACTTGGTAACAATGGTAAACTAACATAAGATACCCTTCACTTATTACCATTATATTATTTTAAGAGTACAATTAAATATATCTAATGCACACACCCTCACTCCCCCCCCACCCCACACACAAACAGTCTCCAGATTCTGTCATCACTCTTGCTCCTTAGGAAGGTTGAGCCTACAGCCATGCAAAAAAAGAAAAGGAAAAAAAAGAGATTGGTTTTCATTAAACAAGATCCACTGTATCCTAGTGGATACAGCATTGAACTGGTTCTATTTCTGACCTGCTGGATGATCTTGGGCCAGTCACTTTGCCTCCCTATGCTTCAGTTTCCCCATCTGCAAAATGGGGATAATGATGCTGACCTACTTTTTAATATATTTAATTAAAGTGTATTGAAAAGCTGAGCCAGGAAAAGTGGGTTGCTCCTGATTCAACTCTACTTTAAAGTGGTGGGAAAGACTGGTGGGCCAGACCTCATGAAACTTGCCCTTCAGAGGCATAGCTGGGAAGAATAGCATGACAGCATCTTTAAGCTTTTTCTCCTTCTGATCCTGGGCCATGTGTCTTAACAGTACCTCCGAATAGTACTACTCAGCTGACTACCTGCTTTGTAACAGCAGAGCTGTATCAGATGGAACTGATCTTCCCTGTCAAGCTTTCTGGAGCAGTGCAGGAGCATGTATACTTACCTAAGGGCAGACTGTGAAGAACCAGGGCACAAACCCAGAAAATAAAAATGGCCATAGAGGGACAGACCAATGGTCCATCTAGCCCAGTCTTCAGAGGGAATGAAGAGAACAGGTAATCATTGACTGGTGCATTGCCTGTTGTCCACTCCTAGCTTCTGGAAGTCAGAGGCTAGGGACACCCAGAGCAGAAGATTGCCTCCCTGACCATCTTGGTAATAACCACTGCTGGACCTATCTTCCATAAACTTGTCTAATTCTTTTTTTAACTCATTTATACTTTTGGCCTTCACAACGTGCCCTGGCAACAAGTTCCACAGGTTGACTGTGTGTTATGTGAAGAAATATTTCCTCTAGTTTGTTTGTCTTTAAACTTGCTGCCTACTAATGTCATTGGGTGATCCCTAGTTCTTGTGTTATGTGAAGGTGCAAATAACACTTCCTTATTCACTTTCGCCACACGATTCATGATTTTATAGACCTATCATAATCCCTTTTTAGTA
This sequence comes from Chelonoidis abingdonii, assembly GCF_003597395.2. Lineage (NCBI taxonomy): Eukaryota > Metazoa > Chordata > Testudines > Testudinidae > Chelonoidis > Chelonoidis abingdonii. Next base: position 30,609,138 of record NC_133776.1, read on the forward strand.
GTCTCTTTTCCAAGATGAAAAGCCCTGGCCTTCTTAATCTCTCTACATATAGAAGCTGTCCCATACCCTTAATCACTTTCGTTGCTCTTCTCTGTTCCTTTCCCAACTCTAATTTCTCTTTTGAGATGGGGTGACCAGAACTGCACATGGTATGCAAGGTGTGGGTGTGCCATGGATGTGACTTCTAGACTTCAATTTCACTAGCCAAGTGTCAAGTGTGAACTCCTCTAGCACTGTAATAGCCTTAATATGGAATTACTGCCCTAGTGCCCAAGGGGACTGTCTCTCTTGCCACCTTGGCAAGCATGCCTTTGTTATAGATGGTCCCTTATACCAAAATTGCAACAATCTTTAGGTTACTCCCAATCCCAAAGGTACAGTCATTTACATCAGATCTCACACCAAAGAGCACGCTTGTAGCCAATCCTATAATAAACCAAGTAAAGATTTTTTAACTGAGAAAAATGAGTTTTTATAACGTTAAAGCATGATCCTTTGCTTATGCTTAGAAATCTTCACTCCCTCAGAGTTTAAGCAGCAGAGAGATTGAGCTTCTTCTGGTCAGGGATTTTTATTCTCGTCATGAAGCGTGCAAGCTGATGAGACAAATCCACTTGTGCCTCTCCTCTTCACGGGGGGCAATCAACAAAGTCTTTGTTCTTTGTTTCACAATGGCTCATTTGGTTTCAATGGGTCATCTTGGTGGGCAGGACCTAATCCTTCCGTAGGAAGCCAGCATTTTACATCACTTAATGCTTCTTTCTTCTTTGAGTTAGAGGATTACAATGCAAATACTTAATATAACCTTATGACATGGAGTACAGATGTTTATAAGTAAGATTTATACCTGAAGTATCCTAGAAGCATTTCATAAAGTCCAAACACATTTTATAAACTTAACATCTATTTTAACAATACTAACACACTGGTGAGCCAGTCTGGTTTCCAGCTATATATTTGTCAGTGTTCAGTGATGCCTTGGCATGAGCTGGCACCTGGTCTGCCAGAATCACACTCCCTATTTAGCACTGAGTAAAAGAGAAATTGCTATTATTGCAGGATTATGGAGTGAGGAGACAGGAAGTGGTGCCCAAACCTTCCTGAACTGAATAAGCAATATGGTCTGCGTGGAACTACACAGTCCAACAATTGTAGCATATGCCTGCACTTTTTGCTGGCTGTGTAATTCCCAACTCCAGGACAAGACCCATACCCATATGAGCTCTGATTGAGCTCGTGTAGGTGGTGGGAGAGGCTAGCTGCCCTAAGTATGTGCTTGGCATCTGGGATGCCCTAGGATCTTAACCTTGTTAACAACACAAGTCAACTCAGTTTTGGCACATGTAAGAGCTTTCCCTTCAGAAGCCCATGAGAACGTAAGTTTGTGATGACACAGAAATGGTGTCTTCAGCATACGGCATTATTTCTTCATTCCCCCTAAGGTGCCCAGCACATAGAGCAAAGGATAAAAACAAAAGGCCTGAATGCATGGCTGTTACTTATACCTTTTGAAGTCCCATTCACCTCAGCTAATTCCATCTTTGACAGAGAGAAATAAACTGCTCTGCTGCAGTTTCTACCTCTCTACCTCTGTGTTTGACAGCCTCTCAGTTGTTCCCTGTCCTGCTAGCTCACTCAACCCCCTTCCTTTGGGGTCTTTGAGCTCAGGCTTCAGTCTTGGGAAGACTAAACCATTCTAGCCTGGATGGAGCCAGATCAGGGGCGGCTCCAGGCCCCAGCACACCAAGCGCGTGCTTGGGGTGGCATGTTGCGGGGGGCGCTCTTCCGGTCGCAGGGAGGGTGGCAGGCAAGGTGCCTTTGGCGGCATGCCTGCGGAGGGTCTGCTGGTCCCGCGGCTCTGGTGGATCTCCCGCAGGCATGCCACTGGGAGGTCCACCAAAGCCGCCGGACCAGCGGACCCTCCGCAGGCACAGCTGTGGGAGGTCCACTGGAGCTGCGGGGCCGGCGACCGGCAGAGTGTCCCCCGCGGCATGCTGCCGTGCTTGGGGTGGCGAAATGTCTAGAGCCACCCCTGAGCCAGATAAGGAATATTCCTCAATAAACAGCTTTTCTATTATTTTCTTCAGGATTCTTATCTGTGTCACTATTTCCTTTCTTGTTGTTTTCCCCCCTTAACAGCTTCCTTTGATTTAACTCTGGCAGTCAATCAGGTTTCTACCAAACGAATGACATGAGAGAAATATGACTAAACAACACACAACTCCGTCATTCTGCCCAGGTGTTTTACAACCCAGGGGATGCATAGGGAAGGACTAATCCTGGAATTCCAAAGAAGTCAAAGACTCAAAATGTGTCCAGTTTCTGAAGCCCCCCACACCCATTAACATCCATGGAGCATCTGAGCAAAATGTCTCTCTCTGTGTGTCTGTTACTAATCATGAAAGTATTCAGCAGAAATTGTCACTCTGGTGATTTTTATTAGTTAGTTCTCAATTCTCTCTTGCTACACAGAGAAATTAAAAGAGCAGTGAAGTCAGCCAGTATCTATAATAAAGTTTAGATATCTAATCTCCCCTCCACCTTCACTTTTTTTCTGAAATTATTTGTTCTGAAACTATTTATTTCTGAAACTATTTTTCTGAATCTATTTCTCTTTGCTGGTAATGTGGCATAAACTGTAATAAAAGTGTGATGCATAATCTAATCATGACCATCTCAACAAGAGGAGATCATAAGCATGTTGTGTTTCGCTTTCTTTGTTATGTTTTTCTGCATACTGTTGTTGATCCAACATCTGTCAGTTTCTGGGAATCTGAAGCCAAGCACCAGGATTTGAATTGGGGCTCAAAATAGCAGCAAAAGACACAAGTTTGGGTCTCATTGTGCTCAGCAGGCGTTACATTCCGTAGCAGATATACCAGAGGGAAAAGAAAAACAGATGTAGATATGGAGAGAGTCAACTCTCTGAACAGTGAAACTGTTCCACATAGCTGGTGTTATATGGTGTGATATGTGGTATTAGCACAACATTATGGTAGGGTGCTGTAGTTCAGTTGTTATTAGTAAGTGTCATTGTATACTGATTGCAAGCACTCAAGTGTTCAGAAGGGGGAATCAAGGATACCAAATGGGGAAAAACAATACACAGGAGCCTAATATCTTTAAGAGGGTAAATTATCTTTTCCTTGAGAAAGCAGAAAATGTTAATGGGTAAGTCTGCCAAGACATTTTCTAATAGAGGTAAATAAAAGGAACAAAAGATGGTTCCAGTCCTTTTTATCTGCCATTATAGTATATCAGTGGTACTCTTACTGAATCTGTGCAGCCTTGGCATAACAAAGCTAAGGACTGCTCATTATAAAACATAGCAGTGAGTGTACAATTGGTGAATTGTGCTATGAAAATTACAGTTGTGTTTGGCTAACATATGCATCTAATTTTCAAAAGCAGTTAGATAGGGGACTGTAGCAGGGTGGACCCCTGCTCCTGCCCTGAAGGGTTAAAAACAGCCCTGGGAGGGGGCTGTGGCTGGAGAAAGCAGCTTTTAGGCTGGGCTGATTGGGGGAAGTGGCTGCAGCTGGGGCCATGCCCTAAACAGACTCAGCTGGCCCTATAAAGGCAGAGAAGCCAGGGGCAGACAGAAGTCTTCCTCTGCCTGTAGAGGGAGATGGACTTGGCTGCAGGGAGCTGGACACAGGGTACCTGAGTGAAGCAGGGCTGGGGAAAGGCAGAGGAGCTGGGGACCTCCAGCCTGAAAGCCCTAGGCTGCAGCCTACCAGAAAGCCAAGGGGTACTGGGGGTTGCAGAGGGCAACCCAGGGGTAGGCCAAGGCAGCAGTTCCAAACCCTTGCCAGTGATGAGTAGGCTGATACTGCAGTCTGCCCCAGATCATGGGGCTAGATGATGACTGGCAGTAGCCTGACACTGAGCCGAGATGGGGAGGGGAGACCCAGAGAGAAAGGGGTTACTGCCAGGGGGCAGCACCTCAGGTAAAAGGGCACCAGGTCCAGGGAGGGACACGAGAGTCAGAGAACAAGTGGATCACCGGCCTGCAGAGGGTGCTTTGGAGCTGGAACCAAGCTAATTCCCAGAAGTCGTCAGCAGGAGGCGCCACAGGGGTGAGTCTGCCGCTTTACAGGGACAGTCTCCTAAAGAAGCTGCTGCTAGTACGACAAAACATTTCTCCATTCTAGGGATTGCTACAAAAGTATGTACTCTTGCTTGCATAATTTGATTGCCAAACAAATTTCATCAATGTTATATGAAGAGAATTTAGTTTTGGACTCTGTCCTATGGTGCTTTCATAGGATTTTCTCTAAACAAAAGTAGTTTCCTGTTTTGTTTGTGGGAAGGACTTTGGAATTTAGCTGGATTTTGCATTGGTGGAGCAGTTCATAGTGGATGAAGAACATGCCAGGATTTTGGCCTTGAGGTCTTATTTAGAAGAAATTAAGACTAGTGATCATTATCCAGTTAATAAAACATCAGTTATATTGAGTTTTAATTGTGACACTTTCTCTCTCTTGTTCCCAAAGTATTCACCCGGCTTGCTAGAAAACAAACTTATTAGTAAGATAGATGAACAAAATCATGAGTGCATTGAAGTCAGTGGAAAAACTCTCATTGACTGACTTCAGCTAAATCCAGGATTTCACCTTGCATGTTTTACAGTACTTGAAAGAGAGATTCCCAGTTTAAACTTGTGTGAATCAAGCGCTAAGTTTTTTTAAAATGTAATTAATCAAAAACAGTGCTGTAAACAAGTAAAGTCCAACTTCATGGGAAAGTTTAGAGAACATTCCAACAGAAAAAAGAGTTGAACTCTATCTATAATAAGCTCCAGTCTTGCCCAGGCCCATTTTTATAAGGCCCCAAAGTTGCCCCCATGCAAGTAGAAACACACTTTGTATTGATGCTGGTAACTCAGAATATTCACTATATTGGCCCATGTATGCCCCTGCCACCCAATCAAAAGTTGAGTCATACAACACCAAATACACCATTTACTTCAGCAAACTACTGTGCTTTCCACTCTTATCCACAAGGCACAGAATGGCCTGGAGACACAATGAAGGTGAATTGTCAGGTGTTGCAGTAAAGAACCACACTTGTGCAAATGTCTCTCCTAGAAGATGTTCACAACAGGATAATTACAGCACAACACAGAGAAGCCCACTGACTGCCACAAGAAATGTGTCTGCAGCTGTGTCCAAGCAAGGTGGCAGAGGAAGGGAAAACATACTGACAAATCCATTAACATAATGGGTAATGCTAAATGTTACAATCTCGGATGCACAGTTGCGTGAGCAAGAAGTGTCCAGTTCCACGTCTCCATAGGATGCTGGTATACTGTGTCAGTGGACAAGTGGAGAAGTTGCAAGCTGAGGGATTGTCTCTCATCAAGTGATACCGAGGCAAATAAGGTTCTTGAACTGACAGCCTACACAGATGAGTGGGTTTGAATTAACTTCCCCTTCAGGGCACACTGCAGCTATATTAGTACTCTTCAGCTTTTCCAGGAGGAGTGAAAGTAGATGGTCACTACCTTAAATTGAACAAACTCCAAGAAAGGGGAGAGTGCTCAAATTGAGCTGAATGAACTAATAACTGAGTGACAATTGTGAAGGTAAGAAAGGGTGTTCCCTGGATGAGAGAGACCAAACATGAATCTTTGGACTCACTAGCTCATCCAACCTGAATAACTCAAAGTGAAACTTAACTAAAATTGCCAAGTTTCACCTTATTTCATTTCAAAACCTCATGACTAATGGAAGCCAGGTTGAAACCATAACTCTAACTACGATGATTCAAAAGGTTTATGGGTATTTCAGTGTACCAGGTCTGAATTTTTAACTAACAATAATCTCTGTACCAATACGAGTATGAAATTGATGGCTGAAGCATAACACAGCCTTACCCAGTAGTGGTGATCTACATAAATAACATCATGATGGGGGGAGGGGAGCAGGAACTGAATGCAATTTGAATGTTTCTCTACACTGTACAGCCACACACATTATTGAGCCAAATGGTATCACTACTGTGTTCAGGAGAAGAAAATCTCTTCCAGAATGCAAAAACCAATGAGCATGATGGATGGCAATTCTGTTGCAGAGGATAAAATAAAATAAATCTATAGGATGTCTTCTGCCACCCTTACTCACAGTGAGTAATATCTTACTCTACAAGTTTGAGGAGTAAACTGCTACTAGACGTGAGTAAAGGAGGCAGAATCTGGCCCTATTTTAACGAGCTATGATGTAAGTCACCATAGCTCCATTGATTTCAATGGAGCTACACAAATTTACACCAGCTGAGGATCTAACCTGTATCTTTTAGGAGGAATAATTACTTTTAGGAGCTCCTCCCCCCTAATCAAGTCTATTCACTGGGCTAAATTTTTGCCCTCTAAGGCAATGGCAGCCATATATGTTCATCAGAGGTCAGAAGTTAAGACAAAGAGCAGATGTTCAATTTTTGGCAATTCTACTAGTGCTCCCACAAGTATGATTTCCAGATGTATGCTCACAACCTCTGTTTTAATTCTTCCAAGAACTATTTGGAGAAGAGGTTGTTGTTTTTAATTGTCTCAGCTTTTATTGTTTCAGTTGATAAAAACAGTCCATCTATACCAAGCATACATTGCAATAGCATAGTACCTAGTGGTAAAGTGATGTGGTTTTATTTTTATTGTATTTTCTAAAATTAGTATAAACCACAGAAATTGCAAAACCCTGAATGGGAAAGGGGTGATAAAGATAAAAGAAAACAGCATTTATTTTTTTCCCCAACCAGTTCCAAATGTGCCACTGTGCCTATTACATCCCATAAACACCAGGGCAATAGCACCAGCTGCTCATTACTCTCAGAGGAAATGCTGTTTCCTCTCATTTTGGCACAAACTACCCCCCAAAAGGAAAACAGTCCTTGTGAGCTGCAGCTAAACATTCAGTCTTCATAATGGCGTTCTATATAAACAATGCTATGTGATATGTCTCTCCTGATAGGCAATTCCTATAAAAATATAAAATAAAAAGATACACTAAACCAACGGGCATAAAGGCATTTGCATTTGGAAATGTTTCTGGAAGGTAGCATTTTGGAAAATCCACCACTATTCCTCATTGGGTGGCTGGGATAAAGGCTGGCAAGGAACTAAGCACCGTGAATATGTTAATGCCAGTCAGAGGTGCCTTGCAGTGGCAAATCTTGTTTGGCTTGTTTTTCAATTCAGTGGAAAAGCACTAAGTACAGGGTTAAGTTAAAACAGGAGACATTTGAAATATCATTAATATGTGAGATGTGCTTTGATTTAAATCACCTGTCAGTGCTTTCCAAATGTTCTAAAGCAAACTGGAGAATCAGCCTGTCCGTATTGTAAAAGCTGGCACTTCTGAGGATCCATGTATCATTACCCATCCATGTACCAAATTGGCCTGGCTAGAGTCAGTCCCATACCAGTATTAGGCTTTTTATTAAATAAAAAATAAAAGGGTGTTTTTCCTAAGCTTTTGTTGCTCAAAGACCACAGCTGCCACATGCTGCTTCTATATTTTTAACATGATCCCATCTGTTGCCCTCACCACCATCTTTACTGCCAAGTGTGTTGTATAAAGGCTGAGCTAGAATGGAAGGTTGGAAGGAAAAGAGAGAGAGTCCAGCTGCTTTACCATTAACACTGTATGGATGGAAAATACTGGCAGCTGGATGTGAAAGGCTTGTTGAGGAGACAGAGCAGGGCAAAGGAAGTGTTCCCAGCATGATGTATCAGTGATAGATACTTTACAGAGCTATTTATCTGTGGACTTTAGGAAGAAAGGGAAGAATTGACCACAACAGCGAATGGAGATTGGGGAGTTCTAGTTGGCATACTGACCATCCCTGGTCTCCATGTTGATGGTACATTGTAACCTTATAGACAGCATCTCTGTGATGGGGAGGGTGTCATTCTGCTAATCTTCTGTCTCCCACACGCTGCTGTCCATAAAGCCATTATATCAGATCCTCAGATGCTGTAAATCAGCAAAACTCCATTGAATTTGGGGCTGAAATATAGCTAATCTAATTTATACCAGCCTGGAATCTGGCCTCCTTTCTCCTTTTTCTTCTCTCCTATCCATATTTTTTAGTGGTTTGGGTATATTGGTGAATGCCTATGAGAAATAATAGTTGGTCCAACACTGTCAGCTCGGTTCAGTTAGGACACACTTCCCGTCAAACCCTAAGCCATTTCAGGTAAAGTACCAGCTGGCATGTGTTAAAAAGTTATCATGGCTATGTTTGTGTTATTGATAGAAAAGAGACAGCTTGGAATTCTCCATGCACAGCCAGTAACATGTATGCAGGATAAGTATCACAGATACATAGAATGTATATTTCATGAAACAACTCAGAGTTAAGGTGAACAGTCCACCTTCCGGCTAATGTTAACAACTAATTGTTTTCTTCACATATTTTGTAATTTGATATTTCCTCTGTTTTGGGTCACACACTTAGATTACTATAAAAGAAAGTCACTACCAGTAAGCCTGGATCCTTACTAGGATGAAGACAATATGAATGATTATTTTTCACCTTTCATGTGCTGAAGACATAGGCTAGCATACAGATCTTTCACAGTTTGGGAGAACTGAACCCTTATTAAACTCGCACCAACATTGTATTTCTAAGTATTCAAATGCAGCGTCTAATAATGTATGAGTCAAAACCCCAAAAGCATGTAGCATACACACAATCCTTGTTGACTAAGCATTTGGGACTAAAGTAGTATGGAGGCTGAATTCTTCTGTCTGAAGCCATCTCATAGTTGTAAAGTTCATTGATGTGGAAATATAGAGAAGCTTTCATTGTGGCTAATGGCAGTGTACCTATACTGTGGGTAATTACCAGTATTCAGCCTTCAGTGCTTTGCTGTTCATGAGACTACTGTTTATTCAGAACAGTAAATATAAGGCCGATGACACCTTTAAAGGAATGTTCAAATGTGTCTGTGACCATAGATGAGTGAAGTCAATAGTTTATTGCTTTAGTAAGCATATTCGAGTGTCTAGGGACAGTGGAGCGGTGTGGAAGATGCCAGGAAAGCTGCAATGATTTGTTATTTGGGCTGAATTAATAGTAATTGAAAAGTGTAATGCAAAGGTAACAATATTAGCTTAGTTTAGCTTTCATTGTATTCTATTTCATACAGATCATTAATGCAAACATTTAGAACTGATTTTTATGGATCTTGAATATAAATCTGAATCTATGGTGTAAAAGGTTTGTTTGTCAATATAGCCTCAGATATCATAAAATCATATTGACTCTTCTATGGTATTGAGCCAAACCCCTGCCCATAACTAGCACAGCCCAAGTGAAAACTAAATGTCTGATCTTGTGAAGTGCTCAGTGACTTCTCTAAGGGAGTTTAATGCACTCAAATGCCCAGAAATGGACCTCGATATGGCCCTATTTCTATGCACATCTTATGCATGTATTTAATTTTATCTATGTTAGCAGCCTCATTGAAGTCCAAAGTTAAGCATGGTTGTAAATGTTTTCAGGATCAAGACCTATGATTTTTAGGTTTTGATTACATGAGAAAAGTAATTATTTCTCTGACTTATTTTTTTAAGAACCTTTTGTTCTTTTACTTAAAGTGGTTATACAGTTTCTTAAACAAAATGTTTTAGTTATGCTGTGCATTGAGGTGCAAAGCACAGTGGGCTGGCAGAGATTAATTTATACTTATTTCCTTTGTTGCTGGTAAAAGGAGAATGGTTTTTGAGGGGTGCACTTAATATATTTTAGATTTGTAGGTGAAAAGATTGTTTCCTAATTTGAAACTACAGCGCCTTCACATCCAGGCTGCATAAAGAAAGAAAATGACTGTGCCTTTTGGGAAACAGATTGATAACCAGTAAACATAAAACTGGTCTTGATAGAATGGGGAAAAAATCTTTATTTAATCAGTTTGATCAAATTTAACCTTTGCAAAATTGGTCTTCGTCTGAATAAGTCATGCACATGCCTGCTGTGCAAAAGGAGGAAATCTTCTGTATCTAGGAGACTACAGTCAACTAATCAACAATAACAGTATATTATTTTCCTGTTTTTAAGGTTTTTTTCCTATCTAAATCCTAGGGACCAACTAACAAGAACACAGAGTACCTGTGGTGCCTTTTGATTTATAAGCTTCTAGGGTCAGTCCAAGACTTAAATTTACCTTGTTCATAACTACATGAGAGATGTAATAAAACTGGAAAATCTATGGGGGAAGTTAGCGTATCTGTCACAAAAGAGTAACAGATCTAGTAGCTGAAATTTTTACTTTAGCAATAGAAGTGAAAACATAAATACCAAAATGGTGAGCACCCAAAAACAAAGAAATTATTATAAAAATTGGTAGGAGGATGAGTGATGGTTTCCTATTGTATTGTAAAATAACAGTCCCTTAGAAGTGCAAGAAATTACCTCATGGCCAGATTTTAATACCTTTTTTAACACTGAATAGCTCCTTACTCCACAGTGACTTCTTTTGAAGTAAATGGGATTACTCATGGAGTAAGATACTTCTCCATTTGAGAAAAGATTGTAGAAACTGGCCCCCTGTAACTTGAAATGTTTTCCCATGAAGACTCATATTGTCACTGGGCTCTACTATGCTCCTTGGACTTGACTCCTCCTCAAGCCAAGCCAATCAAGAGTCCAAAATGAGCCATCACTCACAGTTGGTGGTGCAGTTATTTCTAATATGAAATTAACAGTGATATCTAAGGTATTATCATTGACCCTCTGAGTTTTGCCACCCTGCACTTAAGCAGGGAGGAGTTTATCTGGCTGGCTGGGAGAAGAAGGCAATGCTTTCTGGCTTGGGGGAGGAGCGAAAATATAAAGCTGCTGGAAGGAGCAGTCAGCGTGGTGGATGATTCACCCCATAGGAATGTGGGGTTTAAAAAGGACAGCTGGGCCTGGCCCCTTCCTTCTTTCTCAGAACAGGTTGGGTAGCACCCACCCTGCCTCCCTAATAAGGTCACAAATATGCCAGGTGTTTAGCTATATCTGCAGTGAGCATTACGCTAGCCACCCCCTAAGGGGGGCTGGGAAGGAATTTTTCCCTTACCACCATATTGGCCAGGTGCAGTGGGGTGGGGGGGTTCACCTTCCTTGCAGCAGGTTCAGGTAGGCTCGGTTCATGCATAGCATGATGGCAGTAGGCCATATGTCGCAACTCTTTATTTAAGTGTATAGCAGATATTCAGTACAGGTACTCCATAAATTAAGGCACAGAAAAACAAAAAAGTTGGTTGGAAAAGGAATTAAGGAGAAGTGCTTGGTAACTGAGCAAGCTGTGAGCAGTTGGGGACTCCTATGACTGGTACAGCAGGGAGCCAACCTCCCCATCATTATAGTCCACCTTAACCCATCCTACGAGGGGGCATGGTCGGTAAGGTCCTGGCAAGGGAATTGCTGGAGGGACCTGGATGGGAAAAGGTTGGGGGGAAGCTGTGGAAGCCCCCCATCTTCTTCTCCTTTCTCCCTCGCCCCCTTGGAATTGGCTGGAATTGGTAAGGGACATAAATTTTGCACCTGCACTGCACATATTTTATCAATCAGGTTAGTCCCAGACATGTGTCAATAATAAAGTTGCCGCCTGATTAAACCCATATCTAATGTCTCCTGTCATTCTTTCAGCATTGCCAGACAAAGCACTCATTAATGGGTCAGTTTACACCTCACAAAATTGTTGCAGATTCTGTAAATGCAGGTGGTGTCACTGCATAGGTTATACTTCACATTTTCAAAGCGATCATGAGAGGTGCTGGCATGCCATGCTGGCATTTACCAGCTTAATTCAAGACCTGAAGGCCAGTAAGTAGATGTCAATTAGAGGAGCTTAAAAGCTGCTGTAAATTACTTTTGGTTCCAAATGGCCTCAAAGGGCCAAAATGGAGCCAAAGATGTTGAACATACAGCAGCCTTGGACATGCCAGTCTTGTTCTGGGGCAGCAACAGAGAGCAAAGAAGCATAGTTATACCAGATCCACATCAGAGGAGTATCCCCTTACCCTGCAGTGATCCTGTCAGGCCTGGTTTTGCTGTCCCTACAGCCAGAAGCCACTGGAAACAGCACAAAGTGGCTACTCCACATCCAGGACTCTGACTTTTGGACTTTATTTTATTCCCTAATTCCTTAATTTCAAATTCTACATACGTCATAGGACATCCTCCCAACCCATTAAATTACTACCTAGCCCTTTGACTGTCTCCAAATTTATCTGAACTTCTTATAAATACTCACTGAAAAGTATTGACAAGCCACCCACCTGCACATGAATGATCTCAATTCTCACCTGAGAGATTTCAACTATTGTAAGGCAGACTGCCACATAGAGAAGAACAAACTGGGTCTTGTTTGGGCAAATATGCCCAGAAAATGGATTTGCCACTGTACCTCTTTGCAAAACTTGGAAAGAATGGTCTCCAATAGACTTTGTGGTCTAAAAATGAGGTAATTTTCTTTTGTTTGCATTTATAACACACATCTGTGTTGTAGGGACTGAAAGGAAAGTGCTGAATGCTAGAATTCTTATGCATTCCAGAACTCAATCAGAAACAAGTGCCAAAAATCTCCTGAGGAAGCCAAATTTTCAGTGTGGATAGTTCAAATAGGCATCCAAAATCTGAGTGTTTACTCAGGCTGAACTGAAGCTCTGAACTTTTTGAAGTTCATCTAGTGATTCCTCTTGTTCATGTCATCTGTCACATTTGAAGTCACTTGTATATTTAAATGAGTTAAAATTATAAATTAATCTGTAATGTACATTTGAATCTATTTATTTGAAATTGGTAATAATGAAATCTAATTATTTAATCATGGGGTTCTTTTGTCTATAATCTGGTAAGGGTCAGAAAACTCAGGAATTTGGGTTTGGTAAAGTCATTGTCACCAATGTACATGCCAGTTTCAGAATTGGTTGTGTATGTGTCAGAGTAGCGGCCATGTTAGTCTGTATCCGCAAGAAGAACAGGAGTACTTGTGGCACCTTAGAGACTAACAAATTTATTTCAGCATGAGCTTTCATGAGCTATACTCTCACTTCTTCGGATACATAGAATGGAACACACAGATAGGAGATATTTATACATCCAGAGAACATGAAAAGGTGGAAGTATGCATACCAACAGGAAGAGTCTAATCAATTGAGATGAGCTATCATCAGCAGGAGGAAAAAAAAACCCTTTTGAAGTGATAATTAAGATGACCCATAGAAGGTGTGAGAAGAACATAACACAGGGAAATAGATTCAGTTAGTGTAATGACCCAACCATTCCCAGTCTCTGTTTAGGCCTGAGTTAATTGTGTCTAATTTGTGTATTAATTCGAGTTCAGCAGTCTCTCTTTGGAGTCTGTTTTTGAATTTTTTTGTTGCAAAATTGCCACCTTCAAGTCTGTCACTGAGTAGTTAGAGAGGTTGAAGTGTTCTCCTACTGGTTTTTGAATGTTATGATTCCTGATGTCAGATTTGTGTCCATTTATTCTTTTGCGTAGAGACTGTCCGGTTTGGCCAATGTACATGGCAGAGGGGCATTGCTGCACATGATGGCATATATCACGTTGGTAGATGTGCAGGTGAATGAGCCCCTGATGGCGTGGCTGATGTGATTAGGTCCTATGATGGTGTCACTTGAATAGATATGTGGACAGAGCTGGCATCGGGCTTTGTTGCAAGGATAGGTTCCTGGGTTAGTGTTTATGTTGTATGGTGTGCGGTTGCTGGTGAGTATTTGCTTCAGGTTGGGAGGCTGTCTGTAAGCGAGGACTGGCCTGTCTCCCAAGATCTGTGAGAGTGAGGGATCATCTTTAAGGATAGGTTGTAGATCTTGATGATGCGCTGGAGAGGTTTAGTTGGGGGCTGAAGGTGATGGCTAGTGGCGTTCTGTTATTTTCTTTGTTGGCTTGTCCTGTAGTAGGTGACTTCTGGGTACTCTTCTGGCTCTGTCATCTGTTTTTCACTTCAGCAGGTGGGTATTGTAGTTTTAAGAATGCTTGATAGAGATCTTGTAGGTGTTTATCTCTGTCTGAGGGATTGGAGCAAATACGGTTGTATCTTAGAGCTTGGCTGTAGACAATGGATCGTGTGGTGTGTCCTGGATGGAAGCTGGAGGCATGTAGGTAATATAGCGGTCAGTAGGTTTCCGGTATAGGGTGGTGTTTATGTGACCATCGCTTATTAGCACAGTAGTGTCTAGGAAATGGACCGCTTGTGTGGATTGGCTCAGGCTGATGGTGGGATGGAAATTGTTAAAATCACGGTTGGAATCCTGACGCTTTAAGAGAGAGGGCAGTTCTTTTCCATCCGAAGTCCTAGATGATGAAGATGTCATCAATGCAGTGCGCACAAGTAGATAGGGGCATTAGGGAAAACAAAGCCCGAGCTAAGCCCCAACGAAGCGTTGTTCTCTGGCATACGACTGTCCATGCCATATAGGTACCCATAGCATGTCATAGAAACCTAATCACAAAGCCAACCATCAGGGGGCTCAGTTCAACCTGCACATCTACTGTGATATATGCCATCATGTGCCAGCAATGCCCCCTGCCATGTACATTGGCCAAACCGGACAGTCTCAACGCAAAAGAATAAATGGACACAAATCTGACATCAGGAATCATAACATTCAAAAATCAGCAGGGAGAACACTTCAACCTCTCTAACCACTCAGTGACAGACTTGAAGGTGGCAATTTGCAACAAAAAAACTTCAAAAACAGACTCCAAGAAGAGAGACTGCTGAACTCGAATTAATATGCAAATTAGATACAATTAACCTCAGGCTTAAACAGAGACTGGGAATGGTGGGTCATTACACTAATTGAATCTATTTCCCTATGTTAAGTTCTTCTCACACCTTCTATGGGTCATCTTAATTATCACTTCAAAAGTTTTTTTCCTCCTGCTGATGATAGCTCATCTCAATTGATTAGACTCTTCCTGTTGGTATGCATACTTCCACCTTTTCATGTTCTCTGTATGTATAAATATCTCCTGTCTGTATGTTCCATTCTATGCATCCGAAGAAGTGACTATAGCTCATGAAAGCTCATGCTGAAATAAATTTGTTAGTCTCTAAGGTGCCACAAGTACTCCTGTTCTTCTTGTGTATGTATGTGGTGCTTGGTTCTTATTTGGAAGAAGGTTGACTACTGTAGAGTCCTAACATTTTTTTTTAATGGTATAATTTCACCTTGGAAACAGACATAATGCTGTGCCTCTCACAATTGGAAACAATATGAATTAATAGCTCTTATGATGCAAGAAGTGACTTCTGAGCCAATAGAAAGCTATACCGACTAAATTCCTTCTGTGTCAGTAGGTCTGTAGTAGTCAAGTAATAAGAATGTAAAATACTAGGGGCCTGATTTAACCTCTATTGAAGTCAAAGGGAGATGGATCAGGCCATTAGCCACATGGCTAGGTGGGCATGCCATTTCTGAATATAGATTAAAAAAAATTAATGATTTGTCAGTGATAAGTCAAAGCTAGAATTTGAGCTATAATAACATCTAGCTAAATTAGAAACTGCAATAGCCACATTACTTACTAGACGGGTAAACAGATACCTTTTATTTGACCTAACAGCTAATCCTATTCCTCCATGTCCTTCTTTAGCATCCTCTTTTTTTTGAACTGAATATTGATAGTTCATTTTGTATAAATCAAAGGAGTCCAATGATCAACAAAAACTTATAACAATGGACATCAATAAGCACAGGACATGACATCCAGTAGTTGTGTGCTTTTGTATCTTCATCATTGCAGCCAAGTCGGTTTCAAATTTGTGTATCCAAAGTGAAAGCAAAGTGTCTGGACTGTGTGTTTCCACAGTGTGTGGTGAGTGTGTGGTGCTGTGATGTCACAGTAGTGTACATTGCTGTACAGTATAGCTAATCTGGAATTCTTCAAAATGTCTTTTTTGTTTTTTTGTTTTGGACAGAAAATTCAGCTTTGGTGAAATCGATTTTTTTTCCACTGGCAAATTTAAATTTTTTGCCTTTTTTCCTTTGTGTTAGGGAAAATGGAAACAAAATATTTTGTTTCAGATCAGGTTGACATTCATCTCTGAGCTGCCACAGTGCCTTGTGGAAATTGTAGTTTGAGGATCTCATGTCCCCATATTCTTATAAGGGCTGGGCTCCTGACTGGACTATATCTCCCATAAAATGATATATTTTGATTTAGAAATGTTTCAACATTTCATTTAGATCAAAAATGTCAATTCCCGAATCAAAAGTTTTCAAAATCTTCTGTTCTGTTCTACGTAAAAGTTTGATATTTCAATTATTCGTTGCAATTCAGAATGAAAACAAATGTCAAAATATTGGAATTTTCCACATGATGGAAATTCCAATAGTTTTCAACCAGCTCTGCGGTAGAGGTGATATTACATAGCCACATTACGGAGAAAAGTCCAACTTTTCTGTATATTGTGCTAATTAAAGCTTTTTCATTCATGCATGATAGATTAAACATTGTTGCTATTGTTGCTTGTCATTGTTGTAAAGAAGCATTACTGTCAAGGAGCTGCCTGACTTACATGTTCTATAAATTGTATTTCTGAGGACTGATTTTTAGAAACAATTTTTGTTTAATTTCAAAATTCATGCACTTTGGGGAAAAATGCTGAATAACCCAATTTAACCTTAATCATATTTTTGTCTTAAGTGTCTTATAAAGGAAATTGCTATGGTCTGTAATATCAAAGAGTGATAACAATAGTGTGAAAATATTTATAATAATTCTTGGTTTAAATCTTTAGGCACTACATGGTATTCAAATGTTAGACTGCTAAACAGACACCAGAGAATTTAGAAGCTCCAGTGACTATATGACTACATTCAATATCTGTGTACGTTTTTGGTGGTATTTTGGGACCACACAGTAATTTGTGGAACAAGTAGCTCCAGGCGTTCTTAGAGGTTTCTTTTGAGAAGCCCATCCACCAGAAGAAGACAGCATTGCACCCTACCACTTAATATTTCAAACACTTTTGAAAGTATTATTTGCTAACTTTAAACTACTTAGTATATGCAGAACAGTAAAGAAACCTATTTTACTGTTTTTCTGATTTTGAAAATTATTCCAAAGATCTTTTCCCAAGCATTCCCAAGCAGATTTATTTTTTAAATCTGCTGCAAGAGAAGTACAATGTGTGTTCTTTGTCCATACTGATGTGATGGGAGGAAAACACATTTTTTCCAAATGAATAGATAACTGTTTTTGTACTAGAAACATTAACTGAAGTTTGTATTTACAAAATATCATAGAATGTAATGACATCAAGCTTTTTGTTGAATATTCATTAAGTATCCTTTCCTCATAGGGCATATAAATCCTGTGAAATGCAATGCATATACACTTTAAAATTTGACAGAAAATACTCATATTTCTAAGATAAAGGTTTTTTCTTCTTTAAGCATTCTCTCAAATCATATATAATCAGGAACATTGGCAACACTTGCTGCTAAGAGAAGGACAGAGTGAACATCAAGAAATCCAAATGAATTCAAACCCATTAAATGTAATGGTGTGGTAAATCTCACGATACCATCTGCTGTAGAACACTGATACACTACTGGAATTCCACATCTTATTTACATAACAGATAAGAATGTGTTAGTAGATTTATATGGCAAATGAATACCCAGAGACAAAACTAAGTTTCTAGTCTATTCACATCTGGGGAACACCTACATCTGTAGAGCTTATACTGAAATTACAGTAAGATAGCCTTTCCATGGAAGACCATGCTACTTCACTCAGATATTACCCATTTAACAAAGAAAATCAGGACCAGTCCCTTGAAGTACTAGTGGGAGCTGAGCTACTTCATCAAAAGAAAACATAATCTTCCCTATATTAGTACACATTTTTTTGAAGGAATTAACATCAAACATTCCGGCAGATAAGGTGTATCATGTTTAAAACATCTGTGCTGTGAGTTCAGCAAATCACCCTGTGGCAAAGTGTGAAGGAAAATATGCCACAGATTCATTTTTGCCCTATCTTGCATATTTAGGTTAACAGTCTTCTTTATAATTAGTGTCCTAGCGTTTTCATTTATTTAACATTGAAATAGAGTGGAGCCCACAACCTTCTTTTATGCCATATCATATCACGGGTATATCCTACACAGCTGAAAGTTTATGAACTGTAGAGACACGATACATTACATCGTGAACCTTCTCTTGCGACTCTTAATCATTCTATTCAAAATCAGGAGGCTCCCTTGGAAATGGCAAGGACCTTAACTGATTTGACAAGTGATTGATTAAACCCATTGCTTGTCAAATCAGTTTAAATATTTATCTTCTAATATATCAAAAGTGCACCAAGCAGCTGACCCGGTCAAAGAAAGCATTTTATGCAGGATTATTAACAGATTGCTTCAGTAGCAAACTCATATTACTTTAGTTTGGAGACCTCTGAAGCAAAGTCAATTGACAGTAATGTATTTGTAAAGGAAGATATTTAAATGACCTCTCTTCCATTTAAATCAGACAAGCAATCTCTGGATCCCAAGTCACAGGTGAATGTTTAAGAGAAGATTCTTTATAGCTGAACTATACCCAAGTGTGCCCACTGACACTTTTTCTATTGCCAGAAGGACAAAGAAATTTGTTTTCATTCTGAATTGCAATGAATAACTGAAATATCAAACTTTTTCATAGATTCAGGAATCGACATTTTTTATCTAAATGAAATGCTTCAACATTCCTAAATCAAAATATATCATTTTATGGGAGAACTTTTGCTGACACACGTTATAATAATTGTTATATTTTCCCTGGAATACATCCTTGGGCTCGCTTTTGGCCTTACTTTAAAAGTGGCTGCTTGTAAGCTATATATCTTAGCCTGTCACCAAATCATTAGTATCTGTTCCTAAAATATACTGCAATAATTTAGCAGTGCAGTGATACTGATCTTAATGGAATCAGACATTCTTAGTTATTCTATTTCCTCTATGGATTCTGGATTCTCCTATTGAACATTTGCTAAAACAGTTGTTCATCAGCCATGCACATATTCCTGCCAAGCTACAGGAAATTACTTCTATTCATGTTTTTAATTTCAGTCCCCAGCAGAAGTGCATCTTTTCAGTTTGGCACTCAGTCTGGTTTCATAAAAGAAACATGGTCCTGTACAATCATACAGAAACATTTGTTTTTTCTGAGGTTAATAGCTGGGCTCTTATGACAGCTTTCTTGTTAGGAATGGAAAATTAGGGCAAATATCCCAATTATATTGTTCTATATTAAAGCCTCATTATTTAGATCTTTTATGTTTAAATAAAAATATAGCTCAGAAACTCCTAACTAACCTCACCTTGCTTGTTTTTAATTGTATGGTCTTCAAAGCAGTGACTGTTTCCTTCTGTGTTTGGAAAGTGCTAGGATGCTTTTGGTGATGTCACAATCTTAATAATATAGATTACTAATGATTGATGTATTGTATTATTGATTGATTTTTATGGTCAAACAAAAATGTAGATATGTCCCTTGAAACAACTGTGGTTACCCCTAATTTTTTTATCCTGTATACATTTTGCAATAGAACTAGTGACAACCCCTAGTTTAAATAAAGAAATGAAAGTAGTTATTCTTCATAAACATTCTTAGGGCTCAGTTCTCCACTGTGCTCCAGCAAAGCATGGAGAGGGGAGGGTGACAGAGCTGATCACGTGTCTCTCGTTTTTCTCTGCTTGGTCCCAGAGTAACTTTAAAATTGTAGAAGGAAAACGTATCTTGTTCTACTGGCAGAAGAACTTCCAACAGCAGAGAATTGGGTAAAGTGGAGTCTTCATAGATTATTAGGGTTGGAAGGGACCTCAAGAGATCATCTAGTCCAACCCCCTGCTCAAAGCAGGACCAATCCCCAAATGGCCCCTCAAGGATTGAACTCACAACCCTGGGTTTAGCAGGCCAATGCTCAAATCACTGAGCTCTGCTATGCCCTTATGCCTCTCCTTCCCAGGCTTGGTCCCTCTCCTGCTGTGCCTTTTCTCTCCCACTTGTTCAGGATGGCACTGCTTCAGCCTAGAAGATGGTGGCAATGGGTCACAAGGCCCCTCCTCCAGCTTTACACAAGTGCAAGATTCTGACTATGCCAGGGAAATTCTCTAGGGAGAATCTTAACAGTAAACTTAGTGGATTGGAGAACCTGACCCATTTGAATTTGTCTTTTTTTGATTAATGCTAATTGCCTGCAAACTCTGGTCCTGATGTTGCATTGTGATCTTGGAGCAGACTGCTTGGCATACATGGAGGCCCACTGAGATCAGAGAGGCTCTGAGTGGGAGTGGGGAGGACAGTCAGCTTGCATATATGACAATGTTGTGAAGATTTTACTGGAAGTCAGTGTAGCTAGCCCAGAAGTAAAGACTCCTCTCTTCTATTCATCAGACATGCTTAGATGAGTTAGCGGCTTCTAAGTCTTTATTGTCCAACTACTGTATTCCTTGTGCACCCATTTCTCTCACTGATTGGACTATAAGTATCCAAAAAGGCTAAACATGAAATACATTCTTTGAATTAAGAAATGAATTATAGCCAAGGAGGGACTTTCCTGGGGATTGTTTCATAAAGCATTTGCTGTGAAGTGAACATTTTCAAATGGCAGTTCCACAACTAATGTTGGTATGCTGAACTTTGCTTGTTTTAGTGTAATTCAGTAATATGCTAGAACTCTGGAGATTATTTTATGAATTTTATTTTCATCATAGCATACTTAGAGTGAAAACACCAGAAACTGCAAAAACTATAAGCAATTTTTTCGATCCCTCAGTTCCCCAGCTATATAGCTATCCATGACAATGTTGTGTTTTGGGATGACCATTAATTTTAAGCACATGGCTTATAAAACACTGATGGTCTAGCTGTTCCCTTTTCTCTGGATTGATGAACAAGGATGTCTTCCTAGAGACTAACACAGTGTCTTACAATATTTTGATAGGCACTCAGTTCAGGTGCTCATTGATTTCCCTCCCACCCCTTACCTTAACCAAAGACTGGGTTGTGCTGGCCTCTGAGAGAGTACTCATGGACTGCAACAGCAGAGATGAAAGGGTGATTTACTTTCCTCTGCAGCACAAAGAAAGTGGGCCCAAGGACACTAACTCCAATGCCATCCCCCATGAATACGTGACTCTCCAGTAGGCCAAATGAAGGCAGAGGTCCAAAGGCCTCAGATGCAATGCACTAGAAGTGGCAGAGGGGAAGCAGCAGAAGGAATGACTTATGGCATGGTCCCCCTCCAACTCCTCCCTTTCACATGCTACAGGGCACTGAGCCTGGGGCCACTGTGTCCCAGGAGGGCTCTGAAATGCTGTTCTCAGAATGTATATTGCCTGCCCAGTCAGCCTCCATTAACTGCCTCCTCAAGCCCATCTACTGGGTGGTGGAGCTGCACAGTCCTGAGTTCCCTTGGAGGCCTCCACAACTACTAGTATCTCATCACACCTTTGGAGGCTTTACGCATCCTGTACTTTGGTCTTCAGAGCCTATGTTCTATCTAGTCAACAGAACTCTACCAGACACTCTGACTCTCACAGCAACAGCAAACAATCTGTGACACTGACTCCTCTGTCACACCAGGCCTTCTGTCTTCATTTCCTAGATTCTTAACTTCAGCTCCCACCCTGTTCATCCTCTTCCCTAAGTTCACATCCCACCTCTGCATTTCCTTGCCTCTTCATCCTCCCATACACTCTTAACTTTACATATTTTCTCTCCTCTTTGTTACATCAGTTTAGCCCCTCTTATTACCCTTCCTCCCTAAAATGTGTTTAAGTGTGAATAGGTATCATAGTAATTTCAAGACATGCACGTGACATAGAGTGGTCACATGATCTCTTGCACTCCCTTTCCCCTATTACTCCCCACTTTTTGTTGCTCTCACTTATTTACATCTTGTCTTATATTTAAATTGTAAGTTTTTTATGACAAGTAATGTGTCTGTCCTATTTGCTCATGAAGCACCTACCATATTTTGGGTTCTCATAAAAAATAATGAATAACAATAAAAGGACCAGACACAACTGCAGTCTTGTGTGTGCATGCCTACGGGTTTTTTTTGGTTTCTAGCCAACCCAAAGGGAACAAGGATGTGTGAGCTAAGAGGCATAGCTGAGCAAGCTGGTGTAGAGCAAAACACGTGTTATGCCTTAGTGGGGGGCAGAAGTTAATGCATTAGATTTTTTTTGTTTTATTCCTGTCTGGCCATCTATTTTTTTTTCTTTAGTAAGAGTGCTGATCCATTATTGGATGCTATACAGTCCTATTGCTGCCTTAGACATCCTTTCATCTAAAATGAATATAGTTGTCTATAGTTCCACAGACGACATCAGTGGCTGAAATTTGTGGAGTTTTGTGATAATACCCAGTACCTTTTTTATTCCAAAGATTTTATGGTATTCTAATAAAATTACATTTATTCACCATGCAATTCCAAGTCTTCCATTAACATGAATAAAACACTTACCTTGTTAGAAGGAAAATTGGCTTCAGTTAAAGGGTTTAGATCTTCTAATAGTAAATGATGAAACAAGACTTTGCAACTTAACATTCAAATGAAACCCAAACCAAAATTATTTTGATTTGCTATGCCCAGAATGACCAAAAACTTCTACTGACTTTTGGCAATCGGACCAATATACCATTAAAGATGTACTGCATTTTATTTTATGGTACATCATTCACTGCTGTGAAGTCAATAGCTGAGCACACACAGCATAGTACAGAGGTGCTCTACAAATGCAGAAGTAGATTCAGCCACTGAGTTGAAGATCTTATAATCTAAGATGAACTCAGTGCAAAGGGTGATGGAGGAGAAGACAATCAACTATACATGTAAATTACATTCTATGAGCTCATTCTATTAAAGCACATTTTTCTATTTTTTATTTTAATTTTGTAATTAAATATTGTCTTTCCAGTTACCAGCAGATGCCTAACCCAGCTGCCTATCAGCTTAGCCCTTAAGTATTGGCTGATTCCTTGTGCCATGGGAGAATCTGTGAGCGGTAAAAATGCAAGTGTTTTTTACAGCACTCAAATAGCCTAATATATATGCAGTTAGTAGAAATTGCGGATCAGAGCCTCAGTTGTAGGTGAGGAGCTAATAGTACAAGTCACGGAGGGAACAGAGGATCACATAGGTGATATTGCCACTTACTGTTGGGCGACTATATACTTGTTTGCTCTCCAGACAAAAGTTAGAGCAGCCTTCCAACGTCTTTAATTTAACATTAGCTGTTAGTGGCCCTAATGGGCTGAAGCACCAGCCTGGGATTGGCACAGATTTAAGGCATCTGGTTCACATACTTTTTTTCCCTAGCCACACCACCTATGCCATTAGCAGGATAGCATAGGAGCCTGGCACTATATCACCGTACTGAGGTGATCCTCCCAAGGCCAGATATGCCAACCTTACAGTCCTGTTCCACTAATGGTACAGCCCACTCTAGATTGACCACTCTATGGATGTAGATGTATATAATTTAGCAATATAATGTAGTATTTTTCATATTTGGCAGAATTTTTTTAAATGGAATACCTTTGTATGAACATAATCAGAAAATTAGAATGAGACTAAAATTAAATTCTCAGTCAGAAGTACTAGTAAGCATGGGTATACTACCATAGTGTGTGTGTTGACTTTCCATATATAATTTGCGGGTTTGGATTTTCTCACTGCACTAGAAAAATTCGTTTGCAAATGTTTTGATAAAACAGCCCTGTGTGCAAACCTTTGCCAGTTAACAGTTCTGGCTAAAAGAAGAACTGGCTTAAACCTTACCCCAGATTTGGATATAAACCAAAATCTTTTTTTCAGAGGTTCATATCAGTTTGATTTAAAACCCCTTTTATTTATCATTTTTATTCTTCTGATATGCTTCTCTGCCATCAAATCTGAATATTCTGCTTTAGACCAAATAGGAAATGGGATGAGAGAGCATGTTTTTGTGCTATTTCCCACCTAGCTGAAGTCATAGAAATGGCATGGAAAATGCTATTTTCTGCCTCTGTGGTGGTTGTGCAAAATACTGCTGTATGAATCCCACTACCTGCCATTTCAGGATGAGAAGAGGTTGAGTGTCTGAGGAGTGTGGGTGGTGTGGGTGCGAGTTTTATAGCTCTGCTGCCTCAGAATAAGTGTGGTTGGCTAATTTTAAAGAGAAAAATAATATAACAAAAAATATTTGTAAGCACTAGTAAATAGTGTTTGGTCTTTGGATTGGGCAATCATGTATTCGGAGTGGGTGCACCCTGTGCTCTTCACAAGGTATACCCTTGTTTTCTGCATATCAAGAGAAGCAGCATGTCACTGGCCCATGATATCTTAAAAGGAATATACAGTTCATGCAGGTTAGACATCTTCCCTCGTTCTTTCCCCAAATCCTTGCGGTATATGTAGTTACGTATGGAGCTAGGCACAAGTCAAGAAACACAGAGAGGGAGGAGGACAGATCGTCCCTACTTTCCTTAGGTTTTGGGTTAGCTCTGCAGAGCTTACCACAGCCCAATGGCTCTGTGGAACATTGTTCCTCTCATCATGAGGCAAAGGGGAGAAGACAGAGACCTGTGCAGTGCAGGGGCACAGTTTCCTTCAATCCACTCATGCCCAGCCCTCTCTCATGTCTTTGCACAGTGCCTCGCTGGGTGATCTTTAAAAACAGGGCTCTGCACTTCACAGAGGGTGTGCCACTCCCCACCTTCCATATCCAGCCCACCCACCCCTTTAACAGCAGAACTAGAATGCTGTTGCTCTTTGTGGGTCTTCTGCACCACAGTCGAGAGGATAGACTTGCCCCACACCGATTAGCTCAGGGGAGTAAAAATAGTTTCCACGTATAGTGGACATCATTGTATGGGATATGCACACTGTATATTTGTTAGGCTGTGCAGAATGAGATGTCCTATCCTTCTTATCCAAGGAGAGTGTTATTCATAATCTCGTTGAATCAGGAATATTATTGCCAAGCATGCTAAAACTTACAATATGCAATGCTTCCCCTTGTCATTCTGACATTAACTGCTCTGGGTAAATAGTTCAATTTCTTAGGTAGTCATATTACAGTGTTACCAAACAACATTTTTAACAATAGCTTTGATCTCTACATGGCCGGTTTCAGTATGCATTTTTAGACCATGCTTTGTGGCATCCACTGTAACACAGGAATGTTAAAATGATGATACTTGCACAATTAAATTTCCCAATGAACAGCTACTTATTATTGAGAAGAGCCTATATAAAGCTGAACATTTTGCAAAACAAATCCTTTTATTGTTAGGCATTTGGGGAAAAAACATCCTTTAGTTATTAGTGCAGATTTTAAACTAACAAGTCTCAAAGGCAGAATCCTGACTCTTTGATCTTAAAAGGGTTGTAAAAGGGTGGTCTCACTTGGGTTTGTTCAAATATTTGCAGGTAAATGCTGATAATCCAAACAGAATCAAAGCTGCAGAATTTAGTATAAGTGATTTGCATATCAAGAGCCTCAAAATAAATACCAATTCAGATATCTTAAATGTTGTAGAAAACTAATGACTTCAAAGAAACATACCTAATGGTAGAGCTGAGCCAACTGTTTATAGCGAACATTTTATTTGATGAATTTTACTTCTTAAACTATTCATGAATTGTTCATGTCTAGAGTTGTCACTTTTTTACAAATTGTTTTTCTATTTGTAATTCTTCAAATATTTCATGCAAAGAAATTTCAACATATGGATTACTCACACACTATTCACCCTGAATATATGTACTTGGTCCTGTTACAAATTTTATTTCATTACTAAAATGAAATAAACAAAATAAAATGAACTAATATTTCATTACTAAAATGACTTATTCACATCATTATATATCTATCTGGCTGAGAATAAATGTAATAAAGTGGAAGAAGATCTGATCGACATAATGGAGCCAAAATCTTTGAAAATTCTGCTCTTAAATCCATATTTAGTCTGGGTTTGTGACATCACAATTCATTCTGCTACTAGGTCACACATTCAATATTATGACTCAGTATCCAATGCAAATCTTACTGGCAGACCAAACAGGGACAAGTACAACTTCACTGCAGCACTGTATAATAGGAGAAGTTAAAGATAAGTAATATATAAATGCTACTGCTGGAGAAACTGACAAAATAATCAAATTTTAAAAAAAATGTTGTCCATTGTCAATTCTAGTTCTTCACAAAGGGGAAAGCCAAAAAACATGCAGTTTTCTACAAAGGCAGCACTCCTAGAACTGGAGATGGGATAGAGTGCTGAGGGCGGCACTTGGCGACTGCATTGCTCCAGTATTCCTTCTGATGATGGCATTACACTCTGACACTAAACTTCTCTGTTAGTGTTGCCAAAGCTCCCACAGTTCAGCACCTGCAGCCCAGCTGCTCCCTTGCTGCTCTGAGTTACTGAGGCTTCAATACTCTGCTTTGTCCACTTTTTTGACTCACTAACTTGCTGCTTTATTACTCTATTGCTCGGAGATCTACACATCTTTTCACAGCTTTATTTTGCTGTTTGCTCAGTTAACATCCAAACCACCACAACTCACCTGGCTCCAAAACTTCCATCTACTCAGTAACAATATTCTGCCATTACTTTTTCACTTTGCTTCTCATGATTTTTCTTGGACCTATTTCCTCTCTCTTCTTCCTTCCCTTCTCTCCACAGACCTTGTATAGCATAAGTAAGATATCCAGACCTTATCCATAAGGAACTGGACCAAGAACACCAACTCTTCTCACACAGAATATCAAACAGCCATCAGGTGGCAACAACTCTTGATCACTACCTACAAGAATCAGATTCAAAGCAGTGACCTCCATATGAAAGGTGTCCTGAGTTGTCCTTACTTTTTTGAACATATACAAGTTTTCATTTCAATTCTGCATAACCTGGCCTTAAATTTTCAGATAAATATATGGGCATTTGTATGGCTAACTTACATGATCAACTACTGTAACCGCACCTGCAGTGCATTAAAAAAAATAAAGAGAGCAAGAGAGACCAATTTCACTTCTAACTGAAATATTCCCCTGACTTTGGAACTTGTTCCTCCTACTTTTGCCCAAAAAAACCCATATCAAATTTCCAAAAGTATGTAATGAATGTGCAAATGATATATCTACATGCAAATAGGGCTGCTAATGAAGAATCTAATGATCTGATTGCAGGTACAGATGTCCACCTGTATGTGGATATCCAGGGTTTTCCATGAGCAAATCTTGTAAACGTACTGTACTTTCATAAGCTTGCTTAGGGCCAGATGAAAATTTGACACTATTGGCCTGATTCTCATCTCACTTACATGAATGCAAATTAAGAGTAACTCCAATAGAACTAGACTGGTATATAATCTGTTTAAATGAAATCACAATCAGGCCTTATACATCGCAATAGTAATAGAGGCTAGTAGATGTATCATGTTTTGTTTCTACCAATCAGGGTGTTCAGCTATAGAGTAATAGCTTGTTTATTTTCTTGCTAATGAAAAGCTACAAACTTTAAACATGAATTAAGTAATATACAGCATCTTTTGACCAATTAGTTTTATATACCACTGTGTTGCCATTTTTCTTGCAGTTGCGGCCTGCTCTGGTGTAGTGCTGTACTGAACCCCTCCTTAAGAGGTGCTGCAAAATCTCAACTCTCATTGAGTTAAGGATACTGAGCACTTCATAAAATTGAGCCCATGGTTCTCAACGGCATTTCTGTCACCAGAAATGAATCCTTTTAAAAGTTTAACTTATGTTGAATGCTGTCCATCTGGTCTCCCTAAATCTAATTGAAATGCATGGTGCTCAGTACCTTACAGGGTTGAGCCCTAGGTACAAAACCTTGAGGGATTTCAAAAACATAGTCCTAGGTTCTGATTCTTCAAATATTAATATGCTTGCTTGACTTTCAGAGCATGATTTATATAGGACTACTCACATACTTAAAGATAAACATATGTAAGCATTTGCAGGAGCAGGTTTTAAAATCAAAAACAGGAAAAGTTCCAGGAGTGTATTCTCATTTCAGTGCTGGAGGATTGCTCACGTTAGTCCCTGTAAATTGAAATAAGACTGTCTCTCTAGGTTTATGCCACTTTGTTTGTGCTTTACAATCATTGTCATAAAAATAAATTAATATTGTTCCACCGTGTATGTGTTTTATACCTCTTTTTCATATGAATAGGTACATGATAAGCCATTTTCTCTCCTTCTTTCATAACGGTCTTTGTTACAAGAATTTGACTTCTGAATTTTAACGCCTAATATGATCCTTGAAAAGCTATAAACTTTTAACAGACTTTAAACATAAAGTGAGCGAGTAAATTGCCAGGGAGTCTGTCGTTTGATCCCAGGAAATCCTGATTAATAGCTTTCAGCTTTTGTCAGACCACCCTGAATACATTTTGGAAAACAATTGAATTATTTTATGGCCATTTAGATTGTAATTCAACTTACTAAATTTATAACAAATTAAAAAAAACACTAAATGAAGGCACAAGAATTTATAGTTCTTCACATAAACCCATATGCTGAAAACCTATTTCCTGGTCTATTTAATTCACTCTATATATTCATAATTCTATTTGATTACTAAATTTATATGATACTTTTAATGCAAAAGAGCCTGATCCCAAAGCCCATTGTAGTCAACAAAAATACTTCCACTGGAAATAATTCCATTAACTTCAACAGGCTTTGGATCAGGCCCTATGTATTTAAAAGTGAAACTATTTTTTTGAGTTTTAGAAGACATTCTTGGCAGATGATAAATGTCTAAAATGTTTTTTTCAAGATAATTTGCTAAATTATCATCTCTTTCTGTGTATTGTATGTACAGAGCATATAAAGGGCATGTGGAACTTAGGGACGGACACTCACCTGTAGTTGCAGTATAAATTGAAAGTAAGAAGTAATGTTAATTCTAATATAGGGCTACATCCTGTCATTGTTACTCATGACCAAATCACATGACATTCTGAATACAGTGAGAATCAAGGGCTCTGGTAATCTCACAGAGTGGGGCCCTTCCATAGCCTTGAATGGAAGTTTGTCCTGGACAAGGATTTGAGTAAAGATGGAAGAATTTGGTGCATACAATGAATTTACTACATAAAATATCAGAATCTTCTTGTGTAAAGGACTTCACCATACTCATGTGTATGGCACCAAAGGAAAATTTTTAAACATTTTATCAAAAAATTGGGTTGTTTATTGAAAACACAGTTAGCATTTTTTTTAAATATAAACTGTTCCAACGAAGATGTTTTATAAAATTCAGCCATGAGAGGATGAGTAACTGAGATAGTAGAGAAGGATTTTACTTACTGTGTAAAATATAACAAGTCAGAATTAAAAAATATTTGAATTAAAAAAGCTAAGTAGCAGTAATGAAAATATACTTGCATTGCATGCCACTGTCAAAGCTTTGGATCAAACTTGTATTTTCTTTCCATGAAAAATTATACTTTTCCAAGGAAGAGTGAATGCATTTTACTATTCATAAAATGTCTGTATCTCTTTAATACGGAAAAGAAAATATTTTTTTAAATTAGTGTCTCTCTCTAGTTGTAACACACTCAAAACCCTAAGCTTTCTACTGTTAAATAATACAAGTCCCATTATTTTCCTAGCTTCAATTTGCTTAAAGTGATTGATGTAGGATTTTACTGCCATCCAATGGCAAGGACCTATTACAGCCTAAGTAAATGTCTAATGCTTTTTGATCAAATTGCAGTCTAGGGAATTTAACTTATGTAGTACACTTAGAATTTACATCAATACATCTCTGTTCGTTACACAGTGAGAAAGAAATATGAATACAGTTTCAATTTATTGTGTTTTCCTAATTCAATTTAACTGTGAATTACTAATATTGCTATACATAATTACCTAAATGAATAAATCAACCTAGGCTACTCTCTAAAAAGAACATTAGAGCATAATATTAATTTGTGCATGTACCTTGTCATATTAGTTTAAAAGGTTTCTTTCTTTATGATTAACACTGTTTTCCTAGTAGACTATCCCTTTAAGACTGTTCTCCATTTTTATTTGTTGTATCTGGCATGCGGCAGCCACCAGAGACTTCTTAGTTGTTACTGTACGCCAAAGGTTTACTGATTAACACTCAGATGCATGCTAGTTTCCTTACAATCTTTTTCCTTTTAAGAAAGCATTTCAGAGTGGTTATAGCAAAGGCAGAAAGCAAGCTAGTAACTGATTCCTGTGATCTGAAATACCTGAATCTTTTACATGTTGACAGTATATTTTCTGTCATTTTGCTGATTCAATGACATTTTAAAGGGCACCCTGTCCTGTAATTTTTTTATTTAGGCTTTAAAGAATAATGTAGTATTTAGAGTATTTAAAAGAGAACTGGATAAATTCATGGAGGTTAAGTCCATTAATGGCTATTAGCCAGGATGGGTAAGGAATAGTGTCCCTAGCCTCTGTTTGTCAGAGAGTGGAGGTGGATGGCAGGAGAGAGATCACTTGATCATTGCCTGTTAAGTTCACTCCCTCTGGGGCACCTGGCATTGGCCGCTGTCGGTAGACAGGATACTGGGCTAGATGGACCTTTGGTCTGACCCAGTACAGCCGTTCTTATGTTTTTATGTAACAAGATAGTAATATTTTTCATATGTATCCATCTAAAATAGGAAATGTTGATCACAATGGCTAACCTTAAACTAAATAATGTTTAAGATTATGGGCCAGATTATTAAAACTCTGCTTCCATTCTTGTATCTCTAGTTTGTAGGTGCAAATAATTACAGGTGCAGTTGATGTCATTTGGACCAGCTAGCTGCCTGGTGCATGGGTGCACTCTGATAAATAGATGTGTGTATGGCATTACTGGGGCACATCTTTGCCCCTTTTCACATTATTTATGGCAAATTTTATGCCTGAGGATGCACAGAATGACTCTGGTCCATGCCCTGACTCCTCATTTCTTGCTTCCTTGTGCATTAGTGCGTTCTGGCTCAGAATTGATAGAAAGAAGACAAAGAAACAGCCCATTCCAAGTCATGAAGAAAGAGGTCGTTTTCAGAGGGGGTGGGGAGTAAACTGAGCATTTTTAAAAAGCGACATGAAAAATCAGTCTGAGAGGAAACTTGGTTGTTGTAAATGATTCCCCTCTTTCAGTCAATAGTAGAAAATGAAAAAATAAATGTACTGCATTATTTTTATTTGTTCAAGCACAAAGACATGTGTTATGATATTCTATATATACTAGAGATGTGATCCAATGCCCACTAAAGTCCACGGAAGAATTCCCATTGGGTTGTGCTCCAATTAAACAATAACATCTTGTTCAGGCATTCTTCTTGCAGTAGTGGCTGCCTGCTGGCCTTCATGTAAGCCCCAGTTCAGCTAGATGCAAAAGCTTTTGCCATTTCTCCCAGAAGTGCTGCTTATGAAAGTCTGACTGGAACCCATGTATCAGACTTCACAATAGGCCCAACAAAACCTAGGAGACTTCCTAATCTCTGACCTCTCAGATGTTCCTTCAGCCTTCTGGGTAACTCATTTTTTTTCGTTAACACTCATGTGCGTCTCTGTTCATGGTCTTTGACTATTACCTTGGTAAAACAGGAAATATTATTTAGACTTAATTAGCATTGTTAACATAGTGCCATAAACCTACACAGCTCTCTAAAAAATGTAGCATTTTTGAACTGAGATGAAATTGGGAGATTGACCATGAAATAAGATCCCAAAGAGATTAGAAAGAGCTAAAGTATACCCAATTTTTGTGCATGCTGAAACAGCCACCTAGCCAAAGCTATCCCAGTATAACTGAAATTTAATAAGGATAGCACAACAAATTTGGGAGAGAAAAGAATAGAACCTTTGTAATCCATTAGAATAGAATCTACTATGGACATTGGCATGCACTCTTATTGGCAAATTTAGTGCTACAGTTATGTTAGAAAAACATAAAGATAAAGACCACAGTATTTATATTATTAATTATTGTATTTTACTCAACATCATCATGGTGTTGCCTGAAAATCC
This sequence comes from Chelonoidis abingdonii, assembly GCF_003597395.2. NCBI lineage: Eukaryota > Metazoa > Chordata > Testudines > Testudinidae > Chelonoidis > Chelonoidis abingdonii. Next base: position 30,641,174 of record NC_133776.1, read on the forward strand.
AGAGCTCAGTTGTAATTCATTCTTCACTCTGGCATAAATCTCAATGAGAATTGTTTGGGGGAGGGGGGAAAAAAGGAGGGGACCTCCACAATTTAAATTTTAAAATTTCAAAATTAAAATAATCAATTTCAAAATTCAAAATCTTTTGACCAGCACTATAGTGGGTTGGAAGATGATGGGGGGGGGGGCTTGGGGGGTTGCCACCAAAAAATCATTTTTACAGTTTTCTTTGTTTTGTTTTCATTTCAAAATTTTAGATTTATAATCACCTCTATTCTCATTAATTTAAAAGTGAGTTTCTCCTAAGTACGGAATATTCATCAGCTAATACCTAAGTTAATACCTAAGTTGCTAATTCATTTTCTAAAAGCTTCTTATCACAATAGATCCCAGTGTCTTTTTAGCATATGCTTGTGTAAATTTATTTAGTGAAATCAGCTTTAAAATAATTTTCAGTAAAGAAGTTCAGCTGTAACTGTAGTTTCAGTAGACCAAGTTAATATACATTTCACAGGATGAACATTATTTGCATGCCTCAAAATTCAGCCCATCAGGTTATACAAATAGATCAGAGATCATTTTAATTTTTGCCAATTGTCAGCTCACAGGTTGGATAACTCTCTGCTTTGTGGGGAGGCTCTGCATCACGGTTAATAAAGCTGCACTGTCTTTGCAGTGCCCAGTTTGTGACATAACATGTTTTCTGAACAATATCACAAGAATTCAGATGTTCAGCCTATATACGGCTCTTCACAGACCATGGGGTAGCTGGAGAAGGTTAGGGAAACAGAGTTCTCCTCCTCCCCCATCTTCTCCAGGCAACTCATGTGGGAGGCAGCTATACTTTGCTGGGAGGCATGGAGGGCACAAGCATGGTAACAAGAATTGTGTGCTGTACTACGACCAGTAAGGCATGTTTGAGTGGGGTGGAGTTGGGCAATATCATACCCAAGCCCTCATCTCCTGTGTACTGGCAAGCGCTGGTAGGAGAGAACTAGAGAACTATCGATATACTGTTTTTAAAGGGGTAACAATTCTCTGTGCTGACTGTATCCTGTTATAGTGTAGTCAACACTTCCAGCCATGACTATTTTTGGCCAAGACATAGGGAGACCCTTTGTGGTGACAATAGGTAGCACAGATGGTGTTTAGTTAATCTGGAAACTAGAAAACCAGGGAGAAATACAGAGCCTGTGTCCAGCAGCCTTAATAAAGGACCCCCTTTCCATTCATTACAAGAGTCCTCTCTCTCCTCTCCTAGCATGTTAATGCATGTCCAAACAACCAGTTACTTACAAGTATCAAACTACCTGGAATTTCCAGCCTTAATTTATGAATAAACTACAAACAATAGATTGAATTTTCCCCAGATGTAATTTTCATGTTTATTATGATGCTCCATTCATCCAATGACAATCAGTTATGTGACCTGCTTTTAATTTTCCTGCCCACTAACACTGTGATCGTTTTACTTGCCTGAAACAAAGTATCATGCAATGACTTTAATTATTTAGTCATGACTTAGAATGCATGATATATGGGTATCATTACCAATGGCTGCAATATCAGGTCTCTTCTTTTTGGTAATTTAACATGAGGAAGATGCTCTTTGTTATTAACATCTGTTCGTCAGGGACACAATCCTTCTAAGCATTACCAACACCTTCTGTTTTTGTCAGGAGAAGAGCAAGTGATCAAGAGCCTAATCAGTGCCTAATTTAGCACTGATGTGTTTTCCTTTCTCTTACCATGCCTAAGATCTAAATTGTCCCTTAAAATTACAGTACCTTTTAATATACTGCACAATAACTGGATCTAGCTAGATACAGACGGATATAGATATAAATGTAACACCTAAATAAGTGTTATGGTTGTTTGCGGGCTACAAGATGAAAAATAAGTTAATAAAAACAGGGTGGAATTAGAAAATAAGATTATTGAATTGCTTTAACTGTGAAGCCTTCTTCTAGCTATGAAAAACAGCTAATCTTATTTTTCCCCCATTAAGCTTGTTCCAGCTTTTCCACAGTCCAATGAAGACCTCAAAGCAGAAATGTTGCCTTTATGTTTACCTTGTAATTATAGCAGGCATTTCATTAATCCTTTTAAGACTGGCTCTTTAGTTAGTAATAAAACAACACTCTGGTCTCTGTTTCTTTTTCTTATGATGATACTGTCTGGAGGCACTGTGCCATCTGCAGAAGAGTTTCTGTGCTGTGCAGAGTTAAGATCCAGTAACTTTCCCATTTCAATGAAACTGGAAGCATCATCACACTTTGTAAGGCAAGATTGCAGAACTTTTCTGCAGACCCCATTAAAAAAAAATGATGTCTATGCAGCATCTCAGTTCTGCAAATATTACCAATGCCATCCAGGCTTAACAATTTCAGTGCTCCAGACCAGGATCTTATGTTCTTCTTAGAAGAGAGCATCAAAATCTGGGCATCTAGATAAAAGAGGAAACTTCTCATGAATATACTCTGCATGATTAAAACTCTACTTCCCTATGGTTTAGACCTGGAAGACATTTTAATTATCTATTTATCATCTTGCTATTTCTGGAATTCTAACTGTGAATGTTTCTGACATAGCGTTTCGTGGAGTATCCTTTTCTCATACTATGCTTTTTTTAAACTCCAGATGCACAGTAAACAAGAAAAGCTTTTTTTCTCTTTTACACTCCACCAGATAAAAAGCAAAAGGTAACTAAGAGAAAAACTTTAAAAACAGTATATTTTAATAGTAGATATCCTGTTTATAATGTAAAAGGTCCATAATAATCTATCAAATATGCTTTGCTAGATACTGAAATATCTTTTTGCTAGATAGATAAATGACCATGTCTGAAAAATCTAACCACAAACATCACTGCAAATATAATCTTAATATCTGCACATGAAATACTGTGTATACAAGCCTTTTTATCTTTATTTTTTGCATACAAATATATTCAGATATTAAGTGTGTGTGTATAATTAACCCCCACTCAGCATAGACAGACATAGATGGAAGGCAATTTCTCACATACACCCCTGAATATTTTTGTCTACTATATATATATATACACACATACATATATATATATATACAAACACACATATATATATAAATATGTATGTATAAACATTGGTTTTAGTGATAGTCATTGCCATCCTCATCCTATCAGCCTAAAAGAAACAAAGCACAAAAAAAATCATTGGCATTCTAATCAAATGCATCTCTTGACTTTAGACACTTGGGTAGGTGCAACTGAATCTTTAGTATGATTTTTTTTTTCAATCTAATCCAGACTACAAGGCACAGTTCACAGCAGAAGTGAGGTTTTATTCATAGTATATGTAAATATAGGTGTCAGGTTTCTAGTAAGGGAGTGACTATGAAAACAGATGGCTTGACGTTGGTACGGCAGTGATTTTGTTAATAGTGTGTTAAGTGTTTGAACATACCCATTAAGAAGTAGAAATCTTCGGAACCCTGAGCAAACTCAGTCTGAGTTGAGTGTTTGTGCAATTCATAAAACTGCTGTATCCTCTCTTGAACTAGACTGACTAAACATAATACAGTGTCAGAAGTTTTATCAAACTGAAGGTGGAGAGATTATTTTCTCTGAATCTGTTGGATTTGAATTGAGCAAAAGATTGAGGGCAAAATACTGGCCCCACGGAAGTCAATGACAAAACTCCGATTGACTTCAGTGGAGCCAGGACTTTACCCTGAATTGTTTTTTCATTGCAAAGGGGCTGTAGAGAAAGTGCCTAAGGTGTAGGTAATGACATTCTTTCAAAGGACAGTGTCAGTGCAGGAATATGATGGTCTTACTTGGTAGTAAGAGAGACATGAGGAAGGATGATTTAGTGGATTTGCTTTCATACACTTTAAGGCCAGAAGGAACTATCACGATCGTCTAGTCTGACTTCCTGAATAACACAGACCATAGAACGTCACCAAGTAATTCTTGCATCAAGACCATAACTGCTGCTTGAGCTACAGTGTATCTTTTAGAATATTTCAAGTGACAGAACCTTCCACATTCCAAGTATGTTATTGCAAAAGTTAATGACCCTCAATGTTAAAAATTTTCACCTTATTTTTGATATATGTTGTCTAGTTTCAGCTTCTAGCTATTGGAAATTGTTATACCTTTGTCTGCTAGATTAAAGAGCCCTCCACTGTCAGAAACTGCCTTTCCGCATAAGTACTTTTAGAATGTGACCACATAACCTCTTACAACCTATTAGTTTATCCAAGAGAAAGTACTTTTGAATCTCACAGTGTAAGACAGGTGCCCAAGACCCCAAACAATTCCTGTATCTCTTTCCTGAACCCTTTCCAATTCAGCATCCTTTTTAAAGTGTGCACACCAGCGCTGGACATGGTATTCCAGTAGCAGTCTCACTAATGCCTTATATAGTGGTAATAATGTCTCCTGGCTGCTGCTCAGTATTCCTCTGTGATGTATCCAAGAACTGCATTTGCTCTTTCAGCCACTGTGTATTTACGCTAGCAGCTCATTCATGTTCAGTTGGTTATCCATCATGAACCCCAAAACCCTTTGCTGAATCATGGCTTCTCAAAATACAGTACTCCATTCTATGAGTTTGTCTGGGGACTTATATTCTGTGTGGAGCATGGTGGCAAGTGCACACACTGTCAGCAGCCAGTGAGAAACTGCTAGAAAAGTATTTCAACCTATACCTCCTGAGTCAGTTATGCCTCTGAGCTAAGTTTGGAGCAGCCCTTGAGAGTACCAGATTTTTCTTGAAAATATTGATGCAGTGCTACTTCCCAAAACTACATCTCAGCCCTAGTGTCTCGGAACACAGGAAAGCCAGAGTGCTTTGCACACTTGTCTGTGACCAAAACCAGTCTTTAAAAATAACATATATTCGCAAGTGCAAGAAGCATACATAAATGGGCACTGAAATGGCTAGCTTTCGAAATTTTTGGCAATAATGTATGAGCACCCACAGCTCCCACTGTTGCTGAACACCTTTGTAAAACAGGCCATATATAAACAAACATCCATGCCATAACTCTATTGTTGCTCTTTGTTCAAGGTGGTAAGCCATAAGAATAAGGAGGTTCAGGAGTATTTGTTAGTGCAACACCTAGCTTTACTATCACTTAAGTCTCACAATGACAAAAGGAAAATGCAGAGAATCAAGATATTTAAAATGGTTCTGTACTTGTGTGTTTAGTTTTAGTAGGAATACTTTAAAGTTGTAGCCTGGGAAATGTCAGATCCCAAAATGCCCTGCCATTTTTTTCCCCAGGAAAATTGCTTTTCTGGCTTCATAAACAACCTAAAAAATTCTGAAGTACCCCAAGAAGATGTCAAAGCCTATTTCAACCTTGAAATGTGAAATATGAATAATGTAGCTATTAGGTACCAGATACATTCACCATGATCCATCCTGGCTTCTCAATAGTCCCAGGGCCAGACTGTGACACTCACACCTACCTCTTCCCTTACACATTGACTTCACTCAAGTAGTTCCAATGATTTCAATGGGACTGGCCACTTGACTGACCACTCACTAATGTGATTAATTTCAGAGTAGCAGCCGTGTTAGTCTGTATCCACAAAAAGAAAAGGAGTATTTGTGGCACCTTAGAGTCTAACAAATTTATTTGAGCATAAGCTTTGCATAAGCTACAGCCCACTTCTTTGGATGCATAGAATGGAACATATATTGAGGAGATATATATACACATACAGAGAGCATGAAAAGGTGGGAGTTGTCTTACCAACTCTGAGAGGTCAATTAAGTAGGAGAAAAAACTTTTGAAGTGATAATCAAGATAGCCCAGTACATTGAGGATGTGTGAGGGTATGCCCCCCACCACCCAAAAAAAGAGAGAGAGTTATTTGCTTAGATTGATTTATTGAGTGCCTGGATTCAGATCACCAGAACAGAAGATGACTGTAATATTTTTGTGTCATGTCTATATTTTTAATACACTTGTAAATTACTCTCTGCCATGCAAGTATGAAATGCAATTAAGCGCCTGGAAGCAAAAATATTCTTTGTATTAGATGAAGGACTTGCTGCGTGCAGAGTAAAATTAGCTGCTTTGTAATACACTATTTGGATATTATAAAGTTAGTCATATGTAGGAAACATAGGTTTAATTTTGTCAAATGGAGTTCATGGTGGCTGGGTCTAGAAAGAGAAAAATGTGGCATTTTTAGTTCCCAGAGTACCACTTTGATCTCAATTCATGACCAATCTTTGGATAAGCTTCGCAAGTTGTTTCAAACTAGACATTTGGGGGTATTTTTTTGTTAGGGACTGGCAGCTTTTAAAAAAACATATATTAATAAAATATTTGTTCTCGTGGGAGTGATAGAATGAGTGCACTAGAACAAGTGTTCTGGTTATTCACAGAACAGGTGTGGCACAGGTAGTGGCAGCACAAGCATTCAGATTTGGTCCTGATAATGTGATTTTTCTCTCTCATCTGGAGGGAGAATGTTAAGGGCCTAGAAAATAAGTGCTGTCTCCACTGTCATCATATATACAGAAGTATATGGTTTACACTGAAACTACTGCAAAGGTTTCATAGATTCGAGACCCAGAAGGGACCACTGTGATCATCTAGACTGACATCCTATATATAAACACAGGCCTTAGAACTAGATTCCTAGAGCAGATCTTTTAGAGAAACATCCAATTTTGATTGGAAAATTGCCAGTGATAGAGAATCCACCATGACCCTTGGTAAATTGTTCCAATGGTTAATTATGCTCACTGATTAAAATTTATGCCTTATTTCCAGTCTGAATTTGTCTAGATTCAACTTCCAGCCACTAGATCATGTTACACTTTTTTACATTACAGGTTTCTTCTGTGGTGAAGCAATGCTTTTCCCATGAGGTTCAGACAGGACTAACTTTAAATGACTTTGCATCCAGTTAATTCAGTTGTGAGTCTATTAATTTCAATCATGGAGAATCTTAAAAATACCTCTTTTCAGGAAGCGGTCATGTTTATGTCTAAGGGTGTATCTACACTGCTATTAAACACCCATGGCTGGCCCATGACAGCTGACTTGGGCTCACGTGGCTCAGGCTGCGGGGCTGTAAAATTGCAATATGAACATTCGGGCCAGGCTCCAGCCTGAGCCTGAACACCTACACTGAAATTTTACAGCCTTGCAGCCTGAACCTCGTGAGCCCAAGAAATCAGCTGTCATGGGCCAGCCATGGATGTTTAATAGCAGTGTAGACATACCCTTAAAAGACCCACTCATATGCTGCTTTAAGGGCTGGGTGTAAATCTTTAGTGCTCTCATGAATATTTTAAGCAGGGTAACACAAACATCTGGAAGCTTGCACATTCAGAATTCTGTAACAACATCTCCAACTAGTTATTTCACTTCTTTTCTCTATAAAAATGCCCCTTCTCATTCCCCATGTATTATTCATATATACCTTACATTTAATTACTAACCCATTAAAGTTAAAATCACACTATTCCTCAAATATAAACACTATCACACTGGAGTTGAGAACACATTATACCTTATACATAATTATTGTCATCCTGAGGTAAGTTTGCCACCTTTTTTCTGTGAAACCACAACGGTTTTTCTATATATCACTTTTTTCTTCCTACATGTTCACATAGTGCTTTTTCTTACCTGTGTAACAAATCAAGCCTTTTAAAATTCCTATTCTGTTATGTCTTTTCCTCTGAACATTAGTTTCTTACATTTCAATCTCAACTTTCCTTTAGTTAGCTGTTGTGTCTGCCATATGCTAAAATGGTGTTAGCCAGTTAGGGAAGTCTCTTGTTTGATAGTTAAACTCACTCTAGCGTGTCCTTTATGTTACTACAACAGAGGCTCAGTTGGAGATCCTATTTTTTTTTTAAAAGCACAGGGAGCACCTCTACAAATTGAGCCAAAGTAGTATCCTATTTTGGCTGAGCCACTAGGATCTGTGCTCACCTTATCTCATCTGAAAGTTCTTGTTTTCATATATTACACTTGCTCCCCAGACAATTTTGGGATCTTGTACTGAAAAAAGAAACACTACAGCAAAACCTTTTTTATTGTTAGGATGTTGGCTACAATGGATATAATTTGATGGGCTGGTAGGCATACTTATATTTGCATGACAAAAGAATTATGCTGGAATTCCAAAAACACCTGCTAAGGAAGATACTATCTTAATGAAGTTAGTTGTGTAGCCTGTAATGTGGTGCATGAGCAGGAGCAATAGAAAGCTACCAGAGCTAGAATGTTCTTTGGTAGTTAGCATTTGTAAATTAAACTTCTGGATCTTTAAAATTAGCTATAAACTATGGAATGATTCCTATGCTGGTTGATACACAAAATAAAAATGGGGACAATTAGGATCAGCAATGTATAGATTGTGATGGTCTTTGCTTGTGGGAAGCATTTCCTAGTGGTCAGGGCTTAGGTCCTTCCACATGCGGAGAGTGATTTTGGTAGGGGAGAGTTGGCCCTCCCACTCCACTGGGCTCCAGAACAGAGCCCAGAGAAAAAGTCAGCATTTTGTTGAGCTTTTCTGGCTCTATACTGAATCTGAAAGGCGTAGGGTGACAGGTGAGATAGGTACCAGTGCATAAGCTGGGGGATTGTGTTCTTATTGGCATTTAACTACCTCCAGGGCACATGGTTGATGACAAGTGTGCATGAATTTCCCAGGAGGTAATATTGTAGAGTCCACAGCCCATTTCGCAGCAAGACTTCCCTTTTCTATTACAGAATATGCCTGTTCCTGTGGAAGCAGCACAGTTTGTCTCCTGCGACAAGACAGCACCCAGTCCTATTTCTGAAGGGTCCAGCTATAAAATTAATTCTTTTGAGAATCAGGACTGAACAGGACAGGCTTTTTACACAGGAGTTCTTTTCCTTTCTGAAAGGCCTTTTTTCAGGCTTTGGACCAGTGTATCTTCTTGGGGCAACTGTCCTCAACTTGGTCAGTGAAAGATACTGTAGTCATTGAAAACCCCGGCACAGATTTTCAGTAGTAATCTGCAAACCCCAAATACTTTCTGACTTCATGGTATGATGTGGACATGCTTTGAGGGTCTGCACTTTACTCACAAGGGGCCGGACTTGGCCTTTCCCTTAAGTATATCCCAGATAGCTGGTTTCTTCCTTTCCCATCTTGCACTTTGTGGGGTTTGCCATTAGTGCAGCCTGCAGTAGGGACCGAAGGACAGCAGCGATGTGTGCTAGAAGTTCATAAGGTGCATAAGCCATGTGCTTGCAAAACTCAATCCAATCTGTAGAAACGGCAGTTCTCTGGTATGAGTGGGATCTGCAAATACCCCTTCATTAGGTCTGATGTAGTGATATACCAGGTCTCACCCAGCCTGTCTAATAGCTCATCTACTCGGGACAAGGAGTAGGCATCAAATCTGGAGATCACATTGTTCTTTAGAAGTCTATACAAAACCAGATGGTGCCATCTGACTTTGGGACCAATACAACTGGGCTTCGTCACTTACTGAGATTCTTCAATAACCCTTAGCTCCAACATCACCTGGACTTCTTGCTTCACATTCTCTTGCATTTTTGGGGGGTTCTCCTGAACAAGTTGCCCAGATTCCACATTCCACAAATGTGATGGTGCATGTGGGTCTGCCCCTGCCAGGAGGAGAGCACCATCAAGGAGGCTTTCAGGAGGTTTCTCACCGGGACCCTCTGTTCTTGGCAGATGTGTTCCCCCATATTTATAGAGTCTGGGACTGTGTGGTAGACACGCGGGGCTTCAATTTTGGCTTGGGGGCAAGGGCAATAAATATGCCTCCTCACTCTTTCCATGACTTTACAAAGCTTACATGATAGATCTGTGAGGCTTTCCTCCTGCCTAATTTCATTGTTAACTGCCCTGACTTTTAGTACTACTTAGTAGTAGGGTTCCTGCCATTTGGCAAATAACTTGGACTCTGTACTTGGGAGCAGATGAAGTACCCAATCCACCTGGCTTCAATATGTGCACACGCACCCCTTTGTTGTAGGTTCATTCCTGGGTCCGTTGAGCATTAAGGAGGTTTTATTTGGAAAAGGCTGCTAGGTTCTCGAGCATCTCCTGGAGCTTCAGTACATATGATAGGGCATTCTCTGTTCTAGGAACCTACCCTTTCCACATCTCTTGGACCAGATCAAGAATTTTCAGAGCCATCTCCCAAACGAGAGTTCAAATGGGGAAAACCCAGTAGATGACTGGGGGACTTCTTGAATAGCAAACGATGGGGGTGGGAGGATCAGCTGATCCCAGTGACAGAAGTTTTCAGGCATAAACTTTTTTTTAACATCCTCTTCAGGGCCTGCTTGAATCAGTCAACTAGAACATTTGTCTGTGAGCGATAAACTATGTGTGTGAGGTCTTTATTTTCAGAAGATCACATACCTGTTTCAGCAGCCGAGGTATGAAGTTAGTGCCTTGATGCATAAAGATCTCCCCAGGTACCCTACTTGAGCAAAGACTTTCAGCAATTCTGTGGCAATAGTCTTTGCATTAATTTCGAATAGTGGGATTGTTTCAGGATAGCATAACTGACTATTACTAATATGTGTTTCTACCCATGGGCAGCAGGTATTATAGGCTGGGTGTATTATAGTCCCTGTATTATAGACAGCTTGTAGTGTCTCTGCCATGTCTCACCCCTCCTGCTTCCCGCTTGGCACAGCTCCAGTCTCCCTGTGGAGTGGTCCCAGCTCAGGCCACCATGCCACATGCCCTCCTGTCACTCCAGGGCAGGGGCCATGCTGCCCACCTTCCTGTCGTTGCATAGCTGGGGTGGGGTAGGCTGGGGCCACACTGCCCACTTGCCCATTGCAACAGGGCTTGGGGGAGCTAGTCAGTTGCAGTGGAGAGAGGGACTCTGGCCTCTGGCGGCGAGGGGAGTGGGGAAGGGGTGGGATCTTAGGTGGAAGGGGTGGGACTGTGGGCCCTACTCCCAACTGGGAGTATGTGAGTGAACTGCTCCACCAGAATGAGCTTAGCCACCACGACTCTAGTCCACATCTCCAGCTTCAACCACTGCCAGCACAGGTCCCCTAGTTTCTGGGAATTATGCAGGTCTGAGCTCCCTAGGGGTATTTCTCCCCTCCAGAACCTCTGTTAGGAGGTCTCCCCAGTGGTGTGGAGGTAGTCCAGTAGGGGAACTTTCACCTAGGCATAGTTTTGGGATGACACTGCATTCAGATCCTGATATACAGCCTGGGATGATCCCAACATGGTGGCCCACTGGTTAGGTGGCTATTGGGATGCCATTGCCACTTCTTCAAATTTTACTACGAAGGTCTATGAATCATCGTCAGGGCTCAGTTTTGTGAGTTTCACTGGTATGGGCAAGACACCTGTGGCTTGGGCTTATAGCCCCTGGAGGGGAACCCTAAGGCTGCATTAAGGTCATGATCTGTGGTTGGACTAATCATTGATGCTTTTCCTGCTGTTGTCCCCTAAATCCTGGATCAGCTGTTGAGGCTAAGCATCATTTGCCGACGGAGTTGTTGCAGCTGCTGGTTCTCCATCATCCACTTAAGCTGATACTCTAGATCCATTTCACTTGATCTACTAGCTCACATCTTCTAGTCTGAAGTTGTCTGATCGTCTGGGTCTGTCATTCATCTCCTCTCTCCAAGGGTGGAAAAGTTTCCCACATTTTCCACCAAGCTGAGATTGTCTTTGCTTGTGAGGAGCATTGCATAGTGGTTGGGGCTTGGGCCTTCAACATGCAGAGGGATGCTTGATAGGGGAGTGTGGGCCCTCTCACTCCACTGTGCTCTGGCCCAGGCCTGTGAGAGTGAACAAAGGATCTGACTTCCAGGAGCACCTTAAGGCTTCCCCCGGGCCACTTCCTACTACGCTACTATTGTCCAAAGTTCACATTCTGTAGAAGAAGAGTGTGAATGGGGAAAGCTCACTGCTTGGCATCTCTTAGCTGCTGGGTTTGACATGGTAGATCTCTGCCTGTTGTGATGGCAACTGCCTTCTCTCATGACTTGACCCTCCAGCCAGGCCAGTTCCCATTTTCTCCCCTTCAGGGGTAGTCCATAAACAAAACACGGGGAATTAACACAAACAAACTGAGTTAACAAGTGAACTGGGGAAATGAACTTCTTCTTTGAGCCTATCAGGGAGGGATCTTCAGGCAGCTGTCAATGGGAGAGGTCCTGCCTTCTCTCAGCCCTTTCCTCAGAAGCTGCAACATGGAGGTCCTTTCTCTTCCCAGTCTGGCCACAAGTGAGCTATTCTGCTCCCTTTTAACTTCTCCTCCAGCCAGTGCATCTCTTGCAGGTGTAGCAAGGTAGGGATGGCTGAGCCCAGAGCAGCTCCTGGACCCCTTGTTGTCCAACGTGGGCTTTCTATATGCCATTGGACAGCTATATGAAGAAGGAAAGAAATGGATATTGGGGAAATGAAAAGTCATTTGTGTTTAATTATGCCATGTACTTCCTTAAATGCATGTGTGACTAAATTACTCAAAACTAATAATTTATTTGGTTATAAGATTGTTGATGGCATACCAGTGGCAAACCGAGAACACTTCCTTTGAAAGACAAATTTGAGTTTTCTTGTTTTCATCAGCTGGCTAGCAACAGTCAGAGTTGTGAAATTAATTTCATTTGTTGAATCAGTTACAAAATTTACATTTCTTGCAATGCGGAAAATTATTCGCAAATGCTGGAGAGAGAGAGACAGATACAGATTCTAATGTGTTAACCAGAGGATTCTGCTAGGAAACCGCTTTGCAACCTTAACTACAGTTTTCCCCATAGAAATAGCTTTTAAGGCCAGCTCTTCAAGAATTGGTCACATTCTCATCTGTGTGTGTTCAATTGCAAGCCTAGTGTTTGCACATCCTATTTACATGTTGTGACAAAGTTCCTCCTCTACCTTGGTGGGTTCTGCACTTATTGGCAGATTTTGCTCACCTCAGTGATCTCCCCCACAGTCTGGATCAACTCCTCCTGTGTCTGATCAGGAGTTGGGAGGTTTGGGGGGAAC